>NW_024802938.1:2553990-2719005 GCF_019175285.1 Sceloporus undulatus
ACCCTTCGTCCTGCTCCTTCCTCCTCCTCCTCCGCCCCAATTCTGCCCTTCATGGCACCCTTCGTCCTGCTCCTTCCTCCTCCTCCTCCGCCCCAATTCTGCCCTTCATGGCACCCTTCGTCCTGCTCCTTCCTCCTCCGCCTTCGCCTCAGTTCTGCCCTTCATGGCACCCTTCATCCTGCTCCCTCCTCCTCCTCCTCCTCCTCCACCCCAATGAAAGGGATGCATGTTCTGGCCTCTGCCCTCCCTCTAACCTAATCCCTCCTCTGAACTTGACTCGATCATGACTGGGGCCAAGTTCATATTTGCTGGAATCCAGTTTTCCTCAAAATATACAGGTAAAACTCTGCTTTCGAAAGACCCGCGCCAAGGGGTATTTGCCCCTCAACGGGTGTGCAAACCTCAAATTCAGGTGTTAAAGAATCGGGGCCAATATGAACTTCCCGCTTTTAATCCGGTTTCTGAACCGGGGTAAAAGGTAGTCTGGATGGCCCCAAAGTTTATCATTCTGTATTACAGAGGCCAGGATCTTTCACTCTCTAGATAATTTATCCTAAAATTCCCATAAGCTTCAGATAGCATGTCCAGTAGTAAGGGCCTCTTGGAATTGTAGTCCAAAAATCTGACAGGCCAAAGATTCTAAATATCTGGCATAACTCCCAGGTGGATGACATGAATGATAAAGCTCAGTTTTGGAATGAAAATATCATCATTCTGCCTAAGTACAAAGTGTGATCATGCAAATCTGTGTACTACATCCATTATACAGGCAACTCCAAGTAGTACATCTATAATTGTTACTCTGCATGCCACATATCTTTATTAGGTGCCTGGAAATTAATGACATAGATTTTCTTATAGATATTTCTGAAATCAACTGTTGATGTATTCCTACATTTAACCAAACAAATGTCAGCACCCACCTCAATTACAGTATCCCAAATAACAGAGCAATGAAATAACACTAACAAAACTCCTTGTATACTTACAAAACTATATTAAAAGCTTGGATTTATATTACAGAATGCCAAGCTTTTTTGGTATATGGGATAATATAATATTATATTATTGCTGTTCACAATCCTTCAAAAAGTCCTGCATATACCAAAAACTCTTGGGTTTGTGTAATGTATATCCAAGCTTGTTAGTGTTATTCCTTTGCGCTGTTATTTGGGATATTTATAGGGTTGTCATAATTCTCTTCCACAAAACCAGGACAAAGGTATAAAGGACTGGATTGGGTGGATTGTCAACAAAAAACAACTCCCCCACATTTTTAATCAATATTTTACTGCATATTTCAGTAGTTGTTTATTTATGTAGTGCAACCAATTTACATGGTGCTTTACAAGTACAACAATAAAAAACAGTGGGCCTTGTCAATGGCAGGTTCTTGCGAAGGAGGAAACTGAGCAAGGAAAAAGAAACTGAGACATTCTAAAAGCAGCTCAAAAGTAGAAAAAATTGGGATTAATCAGGTTTGCTCCAGCCAAATTAGGACAGTTAGAGGGCATGAAATCATCAGTTGCTTTTTTAACCTCATCCTCAAATTTGCTTTACTTGCTGGTATATAGTTAAATGATAGTGGTTTCATGTCCCAAACATTCAGCATATTTGTTTTTATGGGCATTATGCATGTGTGTAAGTAATTTTTTCCTTTGCTAACAATAACATGTTCCCATGCTGAACTCTATACACTTCGTTGTTGTTATCTGCCCTCAAGTCAACTGTGACTCATGACAACCCTGTGGATGAGACACCTCCCAGAACCCCTATCTTCAACTTCTCTGCTTAGTTTCTGTAGGCCCATGCCTGTGTCCCCCCTGATTGAGCCCATCCATCTGGTGTATGGTCTTTCTTTCCTTCTACCCTCCACCTTTCCTAGCATTATTGTCTTTTCCAGTGATCCATGCTTTCTCATTATATGGCCAAACTATGTCAGCCTCAATTTGATCATCTTGGCTTTTAATAAGGTCTCTGGCTTGATCTGCTCCAAGACCCATCTGTTTGTCTTTTGGCTGTCTACAGCTGTCTACAGTATCCTAAGTACTCTTCTCCTGCACCACATATGAAATGAGTTGATTTTCCTTCTGTCTGCTTCCTTTACTGTCCAGCTCTTGCATCCATACATGGTGAGGGGAAATATGATGGGTTGGATGATTCTTTTGTGCTCAGTTGTATATCCTTACTGCCCTTCCCATTCCTAATCTTCTTATTTGCAGTCACCATTCCAATCAGTATTTGATCCTAGGTATAGGAATTATTTATTTTGATTTCGTCGTCTAGATTGAATTTATGTATCTCCTTAGTGGTCACAATTTTTGTCTTCTTTATATTCAGCATTAATCCTGCCTTTTCACTTTAATCTTTGACCTTCCTAGTGCAAAGCCTTGATTTGAATAATTTGTACAATTGTACAATTAATTAATTATATAATGTGAAAACAGCCCACTTTGAAAAAATATATATTAGAGGCAAATAAAATTCTGGATACTCAGAAATTTTCAAAGTTACACACATGCACCAGTTCAAGCCATTCTGTCTGACTTTATCTGGAAGAGTAACTGACTCTTTTAGTGTAAAATCTCCAATACAAATTATGCCATACATTTCATCCACAAATACTTTTTGAAACAGTGATGTGACTCCCATCTGTTTGTACTGGATGGGGAAAAACAAACTCAGATTGAATCCAGAGAAAACAGAGGTACTCTTGATAGGTTCCCCTAGCCCGGGCAGGGAAATTTGTCATCCTGTCCTTGATAGGATTAAACTTCCCCTGAAGGATAATAAATAAATAATAAAAATTTTATTTATATACCGCCCTTCTGTAAAACCAGGGCGGTGTACAACAATCATAAAATACATAAAATACAATATACAAGCAACAAAATCCAATAAAAACACTCAAGCCAGCTTGCCACTGCTGACGTGGAGGAGAGGGAGAACTTAGTCGGGGCTTACATCAGGGAATGCTTGTTTAAATAAAAAGGTCTTCAGCCCCTTTTTGAACTGGGCCAGGGAGGTGGCCAAGCGGAGCTCAATGGGCAGATAATTCCAGAGGGTAGGGGAAAAAGTCCTCTTGGAAGTAGAGACTAATCTAGCCCCTGGAACCCTCAACAGCTGCTGCCCAGATGTTCTGAGAGTGCGGGGCGGATTGTATGGGGAGAGGCGGTCCTCGAGGTATCCTGGGCCCAAGCCCAGGATAAAGCACGTAGTTTGGGAGTACTCCTGGATCCATCCCTACATTTATCATCTCAAGAAGATGCGATGGCCAGGAGTGCTTGGTATCAGCTCCGGCTGATTCGCCAATTACGTCCCTGTCTGGACCGGAGGGACCTAGAAAAGGTAGTACATGCGCTGGTAACCTCTTGTTTGGATTTCTGCAATGCACTCTACATGGGGCTACCTTTGTATCAGGTTTGGAAACTGCAGCTGATTCAAAATGCTGCAGCCAGGTTAATTACGGGGACACCGAGGTCCGACCATATAACACCTATTTTAAAATCTTTACACTGGCTGCCTATACGTTTCCAGTCCCAATACAAAGTGTTGGTTATTACCTTTAAAGCCCGAAATGGCTTGGGCCCGGGTTACTTGAGGGAACGCCTCTCCCTACATAATCCTCCCCGCATGCTCAGAACTACAGGAAAATGTTTACTCGACCACCCTAAGGTGAGATTGGTAACAACACAGCAACGTGCATTTTCAGCTGTAGCGCCCTCCTTGTGGAATGCCCTCCCTGAAGATATCTGTCACAGTGGAATTGTGGAAGCCTTCAAGAAGGCTTTAAAGACTTACTTCTTTCAACAAGCCTACCCTCCCAATTCCATCTAAGATTATACCTCCCCTATTGTTTCTGCAGTTTGGTTTTAATAGATTGTGATGTTTTTAACAGTTTTTTATCCGATGCTTTTACTGTCGTTTGAATTTAATTCTATTTTAATATGTATTGTATGATGTAGACTCTTTTTACTGTTTTTACTGTTTGATTAACGACATGTACACCACTTTGATAGTTGGAAAAGCGGTTTATAAATAAACATTTATTATTATTATTATTATTATTATTATTATTATTATTATTATTATTATTATACTATTTAACCACCTATATTCTTAAATACAGTCAGACCTCCATATCAGTGGATTTTTTCATCCATGGATTCAAGCATCCATGGCTTGAAAATATTAAAAAATACATAAATTCCAGAAAAACAAACCTTGATTTTACAGTTTATACAGTGGGCACTATCTCACTATGCCATTGTATCTAATGGGACTTGAGCATCCATGGATTTTGCTATCTGGGGTGTGTGCATGTGTGTGTGTCCTGGAAAAAAACCACAGCAGATACCAACTATTGTTGGCTAAAGTATTGGGCAGTAAAATCATAAGTATCAGAGCCAAAGCTTAATTTGACTTCAGTTCAGCTAAAGTAGTTGGTTGAAATTGTTATTCAAACTATAATAGGTAACGAAGACTGTGGTTTCTAGTTTAAACATGCACAGAATACATTCATTTCCCATGTGATAACTGAGTTAAACATTGTATCACACCAAATATATGAGTTGTACTTGGGTAGAAGGTATATTCTCGATAGTAATAGGGTAAAATAAAATAAATTAGACAAAGATTAAGGTGCATACTAAAAATATTTAATGTGGACCATCCCTTACCATTTATGTAAAACCACACTTACATCCTCACAGACTGGTTAAGAATAGTACATCCACCACATGGATGTACTTTCTTACAGAGTGCCTCTGCCCCTAAAATTTTTGTATCAGTAAACACTTTCCCAGTCTTTCTATTGATCCATAGACCAGTTAAAGTGACATCTCCACTCAACAAGTCATGATATATTGGGGAGGGGGATTTCCTTCATCCTTTAGAAGCAGGTTATGTTGTTGTTGTATCTTACAGTTGTTTCTGGCTTATGGTGACCCTAAGGCAAACCTATCATTGGGTATTCTATGCCTAATAAAGGTTGACTGATTGACTGACTATCATTGGGTTTTCTTGGCAAGATTGGTTCAGAGGAGCTTTACCATTGTCTTCCCCTGAGGCTGAGAGCATGTGACTTGGCCAAGGTTGCTCAGTCGGTTTCATGGCCAAGCTGAGAATTGAATCCTGGTATCCAACACGCAAGCCACTATGCCAATTCTGATTCAAATCAACACATAGAAAGAATCCAGAAATTATTTTTAATCAGCACATTAATTAAAGTTTGATGACACCTAATCTTCCCATCCCTTTCCTTCATACAAGACTTCTACAACTGGCAGATAGATAAACTTAAACAAAAATCAAGAGGTGTGATGCTTCCTAGTACTAGAAACCTTTGCAGGGATGGGGAGGGACAGTTCTGCTAGTTGAGTTTCTGCCATGTGGACCTAACAGGAATCGAAAACAAGATGGCTTTTTGTTGTTGTTGTTAGTTTGCAATGCATATCACGGATGGCCTCCCCCTTTTCTCATGTATGTCTTGGACACTGGCGCTAGTATTCTTAGCTGGATGCAAGTTCAGGACAACCAAACCAAAACAATCCAGTCTTCCCCACTGGCAAAAAAGAACAACTTGCAGTTGCTGCTCTGCAAGAAAAAAGGAAGGTATCAAGGATTCACTTTCATAGCAGGACTCTTCCATTTCATGAAGGGGGTGAGAGAGAAAGTGGAACGAAAGCCTGGTGTTATACTTTCACCTCTACTACTTCCTTAAGCCATGGCTTGTGAGTGAGTTTGCTTCCACTTGCAAAAAGCTGATTATTTTAGAACAACCTCAAGATGACCAGCTGTACTGAATATATATTCATTCCAGATTCTGCATAGTGATGTCAGATACTTTAAAACTGGGAGATGTATAAACCAAAATTATTAAACATAAAATTGGCCATTGAATTATGGTGTCCCCAGGAGCATTTCATTTATGAAGTTCTTGCCACTGGGACTACTTTACACATCTTCAGGCCACCAAAGTAAATGCTGCTATTTGTTAGGTTTATAGGGCACATTTTTCTTCCAAGGAGTCTAATCTTTTCCTACAGCAGGCTAGTTAATAATATAGATTTTGCATTGCATTTGACTGAACATCTGGAATCAGATTCCACACGTAAATCTAGTATCCTCAAGTGTAATGTTACCCAGAGCATGATGTACTCATTTTGGTGAGTTTTACAAAAGGTGAACATAAGTTGAAATATTTGTTGTTGAACATGGTTTTCTGGATCGAAAACTGCAAACTCACTCCACAAAATGTGGCATATTGTGAAACTGTTAAATGAATATTTGGTTTTGACACACAGCTTTTCCTGGTTTCCTTAATAAAACAAGTTTGAGGTGTTGTGATCTACACATTGTTTTATTTAGAGCAAGCCATGTTTTATGGTACTTTGGAAAACATTCCTTCACATACTAGATTCATATTTATGGGGCTAGGACTCCACACCTCCCTGTGGCATGTTGCCAGTGACAATGCCCTTATCTTAACCTCCCTCCCCCAGTTTCAGGCAGCCTTTTCTTTTCCAAGTAGTCTGTAAGTTGAAGAAAATGTGGAAGAGCAATAACATCTATTTTTCTATCTTCATTATTCCAATATAATTTTATGGTATTGTTTTTGAACTCACCTTGGGCTTTTGAAAAAGCTAGTATGAAGCAAGGTGAATCCCTTCCATCCCTACTCTCCTGGCATGTGTTTCCAAGTCAGCAAAAGAGAGGAGTTGATTGCAACCACAATACAGAGGTGGCTAGTAAATCCAGGCAAATTTGTGGATTCTTGCCTGGGAGCTTTGACAGAAGAAGTACTAGTTTGGATTATATTCTTAATAACATTTTGGATTTAATTTTTAGTGCTATCCAGACACGAGTGCTCTTTTATCTTCTAGCAGGAGACAGGAATTAAGAACTTGACCCATTCAAGATTTGGATCATTTCTTAATAAATCATTCTTAATAAAAGGTACTTTTTCATCCATTGAACCATTAGGCTGGGTAGGGTGGTCAAAATGATGATGATAATCCATCAGGGATTGAATTAACCAGTTGAAATCCAGAAATCTCTTGATAATTTATTCCTTGTTCTCTATTATGCCAGTAATTTGATTAGTTCTTGAAAGTGAAAGGTTGACCAGGGTCAGTGATAGGCTTATTTGTAAACTGCTCCCAGATCTCCTTTAATTTATTGGGCACATTGGGCAGTTTATTGGGCAGATACATCATCTACCTCCTGAGTCTAGGGAAATACAACATCACCATACATCTGCAGTAGCTGTTAGTGTGCTGCTGATACAGCCTATGAACTTTTAAATGAGTAAAGGTCAGACATGCTTAGCATACCTCTTCCTAGCATATAAAAACTCCTCTAAGCTCTGCTTGGGATACCTTTCTAAACATACCATAGGCGTCTGGTATAGTCTCCTGTCAAATCTAGTTTGGCTTTCTTATTTGTGGACTCCTAGTGGCAATATTTCAATCAAATCCTGACTGACTTCAAACCTTTAGACCTCTTGAAAACAGAGCAAATTCTTCTTCAGGCAGGCATCTCATAGTAATACTAAATGTCTAGGACATAGTGTGCCTGGAATTTTTTATTGTACTCTCAAGTCATTTCCAATTATGGCAATCCTAAAATGATTTTTTTTATTTTTGGCATTATTTATTTAAAGGGGTTTGCAATTACCCTTCTCTAAGGCTGTGCCTTCATGGACCAAATAACACTACCTCCCCCTGTCCTCCCAGTGATCAGTCATGATGATGCAGAGCCCAATCCCCTGTTCTGGTGTGAACTGTCTGGCCAGCTCAGCACCAAACCCACCAGTGATATATTCAGGTATTTTATTCCAAGGCTTGGGTCAAGTCTCAAGTCTTTACCTTGAAGTCTCAAGTCGAGTCTCAAGTCCTTGGAAGATACTTTCAAGTTGAGTCTTGAGTCAAGTGTCAAGCCTGGGAGTAAACTTTCAAGAGAAAAAAAGAAGGTAGGGTTCATTTCTCGGAGGGAAACAGCAAATGTGTTAAGCAGTGGGCTTGAGGCAGGGGGTTGAGATCTGCTTGGCAGCCTTGTTACACATCAGAGGAGCCTTCTAAAGCTTTTCTAAAGCAATTCAAAAGCTTTCTAAGGATCCTTTCACCCCAAACCCACTACCTAATGCATTTGCTGTTCCTTCCAAGAAACACTGCCTTTTATTATTTTTGTTGCTTTTGATTCTGAATAAGACGCACAAGTCTAAAACAATCCCTGTTAAGTATGTATCTTATTAGTATAGTAATGCTTTTTATACCTTAAAGTCGGTTATGGTTAGAATGAACAATAGTAATCTTTTGCATTAACTCCATGATTTTATTAACTGTACAATTAAGTTTCTCTTCCCTGATTCATTGTATGTATGTAGCTTACTCAATTATTATTTGGATACAACATATCTATTTGTAAAGTATTCTTGGAAACCAGAAATGGAAAAAGAAATGTAAAACATGCAGTCTTCAAGGCATGTGTCATGGAGTTACGTCCCAACTGAGATTTGCTTCTGGGTGGGATTTTGCTACAATCTAGATATTTCCTTCAGTTGATGAAATGACCCCAGATAAGAGCATTATTATTGGAGTGTTTACTGCTAGTGGATTACTATCCTTTATCAACATACTTGTATAGAATAGTTTCTAGCCATTTGAATGATATTACAATATGTTTGTAATAAGGGCATACAGGCACAGAATATTGTATGTGTAGGTGTGCCTTATACAGGTCAACTTGGCAAGTAGCCAATTGTTTTCTCTTGTTGTTGCAGTTGGGAAGCATTACTCCATACCTTCTAACTGCCCCTAAAGGGGCAGTTCTGATTAATCTTCTGTTATCCTACTTTTTCAGCTGCTTTTACAATGCCCCAGTTTCTCTCTCCTCCTCCCACTTTCCCCTTTGGCACCAGCTAATGCCAGTTGCTGCATATTGATTTCAAAGTGCAAAACTAGTTTTATCTCAGTTGAGCCCATGGGGGGCAAGGAGAAGAGGGAGGGAATTTTGCCCTTTCCAGTAGGCTCAGGAAAAAGCAAACGGCCACAGACTCATCTATCTTGTGTGTTGTTCCTCGATAATAACTGTTGCCATCTTGACTACAACCTGATGTTACTTGGCCATATGTATCCAGTTTTCATCTATGAGATTATGATTACCCAGTTCCACATAATTTTCACAGTTGTAATTTTTGGCTGTCCAGCAGCTTCTGAGAAATTGCAGGTCTGTTTTTTGTAAATAATCCAGGTTTTAAATTGATAGAACTTTTAAAATGCAGCTTCAAAATAATATATAGATATTATAACTGTTCAGTCCCCTGCATGCTGCTAATAGATGAGTCCCATTGCATTCCATAGGACCTAATCCCTAACAAGTGTGTTTATAATGGAAGCCTTAAGTCTCTTATATATTTTAAAGTACACATCCTTGACAAATTAACTGAGATAAATTGTGGTATCAACTAATAGTCTTTTGGGGAGAATATTAATGTTTAATCTAAGGCATTATACAGATATTCATGTTTTGAAGGTATTTGTGGAGCATCGATGGCTAGAAATGCAGACAAGAAGGCCTTATATATCAGAACCCTGGCTGATAAATGTTATCTTTAGTTGGTAGATTATATGTAGTTGTGTACAGAGAAAAAAGTATGGGTATAGGTCTGGCATCTGACAAAGAGGGCTCTAACCAACTAAAAGTTTTGATCGCTGTAAAACCCAAGCCAGCAATTGTGTGAAAGGTATGCAAAATGTAAATAGAAACTATGCTGTCCTCTGCTTTAATCCTTTTATTCTTGTATCATTGTACTGTAATGAAATTTTCCTTTCTAATTAAGTTAAGAGGTGCAAAGGAAGTGGTGACTGATCTGGATTAATGCGAGGATTAAAGCTCACCTATCCCTCCCTCCTCATAAACTCATAGTCTTAATTGCAACCCTATATCTGTTATTAAGTAAACAAACATTTATTAATGCAGTGGTATGAAAAGTATTGTGTATAGTTTAAGCATGCATATGAATAGTGTTATGTGTAGTTTAAGCACGGGTGGCATGCAATGCCATTTTACTTGGCATGGGTCAGTGAGGAGGAGGAACAGGCATGCATGTGCCCGTTGCTCCTCCCTGCCATTTCCCAGCCTTCAGCTGTATCTCCAAGACAGCTGGAAGCCTGAAAATGGTGTTTCGGAGAAGGAGCCACAGGCGCACACTTCTGGCTCCTCTCCCAGCCTTCAGCCATCTCTCAGAGAGAGCTGGAGGTTGGGAAAAGGGCAGGGAGAGGAGGAGCCACCAGCACGTGCCGCTGGTTCCTCCTTCCTTACCTTTCCCAGCCTTCAGCTGTCCCTCAGAGAGAGTTGGGGGCCAGGAAAATGGCAGGGGGGAGGTGCCAACGGCACATGCCACTTCCCCCTCCTCTCTGCCTTCTCCCAACCTTTAGCTGTCTGTCACAGACAGTTGGAGGTCAGGAAAAGGGCGGGGGAGGATCTGGTACTACCCAGTGCTGGAAAAAAAATAATTTGAGCATGCAACCCTCAAAAGGTTCACCATCACTGGTTTACAACATGCTATTAGACTTCTTGCTACAGCAGTTGAATAGTTCTAATACTTATAAATTTGTCTTTGCACAGCTTGAATTATTAAACTCTTAACAGAACCAAGGCACTGTATGTCTCTCTTGGGGATATGTACTGTCCATACACATTAATCTGTACCAATAGATATTCTTCCAGTTTAAAACATCATCATCACATTTTCAGCCTTTTGTCTACCTGTTCACTCCCCCTTCTATCCCAAACATTGCTTTGGAAATGTTATTGAAAAGTCAACTTTTTAAAATTTTACTTCCAAAAATCTGTTTATGTTAAAAATAGTTGCAGTCCTAAAGTCATGATTCACTCATGATTTAGAATACTGGATGGAGTGGGATTTGTGGTGATGTAACAATTTCCAGTCTGCTTTCCAATAAATATTCTAAAAGTCCAGATACTTTACAGCTTTATTATCCCGTTAATATAAGCTTGCCATTTTCTTGGTCTGCTTACATACCGTAGGATACTGTTGTCCTTACACAAATTGCTTATAGCCTGGTCTGAAAATTGGGATGACTTCTTTGCTTGTGACACTGACTGAACATCAAGGCAGACTCTGCATAGCAACCTATTTGTGACATTGTGACAGTACTGTTATAATTCTATACTAAGTGTTTCATGTTTGGTGTGTCATGTCTCAGGTGTTTAGATAGTGTTCTGGACTGGAAAAGCCTGTAGAACAAACACTGACATTCTGAGCTGACCAGACATAACCCTGCTGAGTTTGTGAGGCCTTACATCCTGGAGCTGGCCAGACTTGACACAACTGAACTTGGTGCCCCCATGACTATGAGACTCTTGGCACCTCCTGAGCCTGGTCCTGGCATTGCTGTTCTCCAGGTGCTGTATGATACAGGGGATAGCATACCAGTACCTGCAGCATGCCTGGCAATAATTCCTGAAGAGGCACTGAAATGCCAGGCATCAGTTGTCTCTTTAAGGCTTCCTACTCTGAGGAAAGGGGTGAAGTATAATGGGAATACTCCTGGTCAGGAATCTGAGGGGAGGAACAGACGGTCAAAATAAGCAAGTTTCCGTCTGGTTTCCAGGTGGGGGATTTAGATGATAAAAGCCCTGAAGCCAACTGGAAACTGGTCTCAAGCCACCTACAGGAAGAAAAGTTGGACTAAAAAGGAGCTGGATTTTTCCACTTCTTCCCAGAAAATGTGCACCTTTATTCATAAGTTTCAGGGCAATGTCATAAGAGCAGCTCTAAAGGGGTGCTCTATCCTAAACCTAACCCTAACTGTGCACATAAACACTCCATTGCAGGAGCGCATTTAGAAGGGATGGAACTACTGTACCCAAGCAGTGGGGATTTCAATACCCCAAAGAGAAAGCATGACACATGTCATGGTGATAAATAAAACATACACAAACCAGACAGTCAAAGAGGGGGCATGGGGTGAAGGGGCTGTAAAGGGGGGCATGATTTTTCCTTGCTGGTGTCTGCATGGGCACACCTCTGCTCCAATGCCCTGTCCTGGTGGAGTGCTGCACATGAGACTGTGTGCAGGCTCACAGGGATTGCCATCGGTGTGCTCCTGTGGCTATGAGCAGGGATGATGGGGGCAACAATAAAAAAGTAGCCAGTAGCATGGCTTGAAGCCACTCTGTGTGGTCATGACATGTGCACTCCAGTCACCTTGGGAGCCAATGGTGTGGCTGGTGGGGACTCAGATCACTTTCGGAAAAGGCAGCTTCAAGCTGCTTTTTCCTGCCCATCTGTTTTGCCCCTAAGAGTCCTCAGTTCAGTTCTAGCCATTGGGTTCTTATTATTCATCTGAACGTACTAATAATATAACAAGTTTTAGGATGGCCTGTTGGTCAGTTTCAAAGATGATTTACAGTATCTTGCAGAAGTATTGAGCCCCACTTTAACTTTTACACATTTTGTTGTGTTGGAAGCTATACATCCTGGAACTGAAAATGATTTGATTGGAATCATTACCACTCATGCACATGATATATAACATTGTGAAAGTGCAAAATAGTTCTATTATGACAAAAAATAGGTAAACAAACACAAATGGGTACTTGTGGGTTGCAAAATTATTCACTCCTTTCCCTATGGCATGCCTAAATAAGCTTAGTAGCTAAACATGAATCAAAAGTGTGATGTGGCAGCCAAAATCAACTAACTGCATCAACAGGAGTATAGTGGCCAATTTGAAAGAAATAATAATACCACTGTATTCTGCTTTAGTCAGACTTCACTTGGAATTTGTGTCCACTTCCAGGCACTATAGTTCATGGACACTGACAAGCTACAACTTGTGTGGAGAAGGGCAACCAAAATTTTCAAAGGTTTGGAAATCAAGCCATACTTAGAACATTTTAGGGAGCAGAGTATATTTTGCTGGGAGAGAAAAATATAAGAGGTGACATGACAGCTGTCTTTAAATCTGTGAAGTCATGTAGAAGGTGGAGCAAACTTGCTTTCTGCTGCTCCAGAGACTAGAACACAAGCTAAAAGATTCAAATTACAATAAAAAAGATTGAAACCTAAGTATCAGGAACAGCCTCTTGGGAATAAGAGCAGTTGGACCATGGAAAATGTTGCCCTGGACAGTGATAGGCTTACCTTAGGAGGCTTTTGAACAGTGGCAGGATGGTCATCTCTCAGGCATTTTTTGGCAGCGTGTTGGACTATTTGGGCCCCTCCAAGTGTGAATTCTTATGGAACCAACAAGTGCCACAGTACTTTTTGTTTACTTTTTGCCACCATAAAACTGTATTGCATCTTCCATTCTTATTTCAGGTTATAACACGAGAAAACGTGGAAAAGTCAAAAGGGGCAAGTACTTCTGCAAGCCACTGTAAATAATTAATAGTGTGGATTGTAAATTTAATCTTCTATAACACTTTTGACCTCTAATTGAAATATAAGGTTCAATGTAACATGTAGATAAAACAGGAACTTGCTTTGGTTTCTTTAAATTGCAAACACAGATTTTTAGCTATGGCATGAGAGTATTAAGAAGAAGTCTTAAACAGAGGACTGTAACTTTTTTTGGTGTTATGCAGTTTGTCTGAGTTTGTACCTAGCCATTTAGGAAAACTCGGGTTTTCTTGCTTCTGTATTTGCATCAATTATTAATACATTTTTCTGTGCAGATTTCTTTTGACACTGTCCTTGGAAATATTGTACCCTTATCAAATTGAAGCTCTTCTGCTTGGAGTATATTTCACTTGATTTCAGTGGAATGTACATATTTAATTTATCTGATTGACCTATAACTAGATTATGTAAAAGAGTACTTTCACCCCAGTGATCATCATGCCTGTATACTGAAACTTGTTTCATAGGCCTGCCCACCCATTAGATCAAATAGTTTATTGAGCACATGGGACAAAGGCTTAACTGTGATACCTATTTGAGTTTGGAATGCCCTCACAGCTGCAAATTCATATACCATTCTTTCATTTAAACAAGCCTTCAAAACTTTTTAAAGCTGCTTTTTACTAACCTGTGAATTGTTTATGGATTTAAGCTAGGAACACTTGTCTACAGCTATTTTTCTTAGAAGGAAAGATGGTGTTTAAAGTTTTAAAACACACACACACACCTTTGGTATTACATGCATGTTGTTCTCTTGTCTCTTACTATTATTATAATGAATATCATTGTGGGAGGACATGGCCAAGTGGCCTAGAAAGTATCTTAAATAAATAATATTAGCATTGGCTTCCAACAAAGTTATAAATTACCTGTATCTGACATCCCCCCCCCACAAAAACAACAACAGGGTAGACAATATTAGACCCCATCTTTACTGGTGTGATGCAACCCTTCCCCCTTATAGTTATAGGTATTCAATTGTGAAGCAGATAACAAGATTTGATTAAAGAAGAGAACTATTTTGAGCATTAAAGGTTCTATAGCACTGTCATGCTTCCACAAATAAAATGACATTTGCTACCTTGTCAGTAAACACTTTTACTTAGTAACACTGAAGAGCAGAAACAGCATATAAAACCTAGTACGTTAGAGGTGTAGTGTGCATATAGCTTGAGCTCTAATTTAAAACTGAACATCCACTAGTCCCAGTGTTGAGAAATATGTTGAAAATAAATAGAGGGATAGAGGGAGGGATTAATGCTATTTCTTGAATACAAGTTATTAATTTTTTTTTGAAAATAACATATTCTCTGCTATAGTAAGGATATAAAAGATTTTGAGCACTAACCTGGAGGTTTTGTCCAACAGATAAAAATGCATCATTGTCTAAAACAATTTTTTGAAGTGTTTGCAAGTGAGGGCATACAAACAATCATGGGTAGACTTCCAGCTTGAAAATCTACTCATTTCTTTTTTCTTTTTTTGCTCACACTTTGACAACCACCAGTTCAGGACAGGTATTAAATAGTGGCTCAGGAGGGATGCTAGACACTAAAAATTAAGTACCAGGAAGTTTCTCAGGCCAGGAGTTTGTCATTAGTACAAGAAATGTGCTGAAGAATCCTTTCATGTGAAAATCCATTCTTGGTTTTTCTTCAAGCATTCTTTTTTTTAGTAAACATATGGGGCAGTGGGGAATGGAGGCTTTTTTACTTATTGCTACTATCAAACAACTGAGAATCAGGCAACCTTGCAAACTGCACAGAAATCTAAAAGTAGATTACAATCTGTCTTCTGCTCACCCTGGACTCAATGTCAAACACTTTAAAGGAATCTGTTTTCAACATTTCTAGTTCTATAATTCATCTTTAACCCAAAATGCAGCATTGGTCCATTTGAAATGTAGTATGTACTGTTATTACTATTATGACTAAGATCCTGAATTATATTTGCAGGCGGGTTACACACTGCCGTTTAGTACGCGCTCCGCGCGTCCCAGAGTTAAGAAGGGGCGTGCTAGGGTTAGGAACGTTCTCACCTTCCTAACCGCCCCTCTCCCTAGGACGCGCAGAGCACGTACTAAATGGCAGCGCCAGTCCACATGGGCGCTGCCATATTTACATCTTGGACGCACAGCGTCCCAACGTGGCACAGCGGAAGTGATGCCATGAGTGCGCACCTCACGCCTCGTGGCGCCACTTCCGGGGGCCAAAAAGGAGCACCATTTCTGTGCTCCTTTTTAGCTGCGCCGGGAACCCTCACGGTCTGGCCACTGGGGCTTCTCAGTGCAGCTAATGGAGCTGGTGCCAGACCACCCACTTTTGGGTGGTCTGTAACGTGCAGTAGTTCCATTCTCACAGCTATGAATAACCTAAGGAATGAAACCCTGAAATCCATCTTAAACTCTAGGGAGCTGCTGCGAGCAATGAAGGTCTGTGGTTCAGTCAACTGGGTGCAACTGGTGTCCCCCTGCCTCCCAGCTACGGTGTGACAAGCAAGATTGTTGCTTCTTTTCATTGCACAACAGACAGCTCAGGGGCAGGAGGGCACTGGCCACACATTGCCCCAAAGTGCCCCAGTCAACCATGCTACAGATATCCATTCCTTGGAGATTTGTTTTGTTTTCAAGGGGCATTTATTATTGTGGTGATAGTGGTGCAATCATGAATAGCTGAATACAGAACATTTATGGATCCATAATTATGTTATGAATCTGTAACTGTAATGCAGGGTGCCAGTCATTATTATCATATTTATTTATATATCACCTTTTCCCCAAAATTGGAACTCAGTACAAAACAGCTAAAAGCATACAAAAAGTGAACATTAACAGTATTAACAGTAGCTCTATCTATTTCTATATAGATCAATCCTTTCTTTTCCATGACATGGTTATAATTTATTAGTGTGATCTACCCCTGAGTAGGGTCACAAGTTTGCATGCTGCGTAGTCTAAACTGAAGGCTAGTTTCATCAGACAAATTACATTTTTTAAAAATGAATTTAGATTGGGCTGTTGGCTTGAGGCTGTTATGTCAAGGCAACTGACATAATTGTGCTGATAGAAAAACACCTGGAATGTCAAAGTAGTTTCCTTATATTTTGGATTCATGGTTTTTCTAAAATCCCAAATGAGACAAGAAACATACATGAAAAATTGAAAGGGTAAAGAAAATTGCTGCTATTACAGCTATTTAGCAGAATTTTAATGAGCACAGAAATTTCTGACTCTTTTATAAGAAAATGATATGTTAACTCAAACAGCATAACAAAAATTCACACTGCAGGCAGCCAGATAACTTAAAAAACAACAACAGCAACCCTACATCTCAAAAGTTGCAAGATTTACACATATTTTCCATATTCTGTTATTATAAACAGGCTTTAGTTCTGCATACTGCATATGGAGCATGAGCACTTTAGTGTACTTTAACACCTATATATTTTTTACATCTTCACATCTTACATTAATATGGAGACATTTAATTCCTTTTGCTATGGTAGATCTTAATCTAGTTGTTACTTCCAATTAGAGTTGACACAATGAATAAATGGGAATTTAGTAAATCAGTATTTATGTAAGTTTTGTAGATTGAATAGGTTTACTTTGGACAGTGAAAAAAAAAGATGAAAACCATCTCATTTGAAATGTGGCGCTGGAGAGTTCTGTGGATACCATGGACTGTCAGAAAGAAAAATAAATGGATCCTAGAGCAAATCAAGCCTGATATAGCTGACACAAAGCACATTATAGTTTAGCTCTACGTAGGCAAGAGAGAAAACAAAGAAGTATACTGCCTTTAGAGAGGCTACTGTTGTACCAAGAAAGCTCATGCATGCTGTAATTTGACACTGAAATGTATTGTTGTAGGTCTGTAGAAGCATACGATTTTCACTATCTACCATAATGCTGTCAGAATCATACAGAATACATAAGTATAATGTAACAGTATAAATAGTTACTTTGGGAACCATGATTGCAGGCTTTGAACAGAGTTCCTAAACAATGACAAATAAACTTGCAGAAGTGGTAAAACTGTTGTTAGGTTGGAAGAAGTCTAGTTATTTTCTAACTCTTTTCATGTATCTTGATAAACTTCTCAAGTCATATTATGTGGATATTTAGAATGCAAAACTGGTTTCATACCCACAGGATTGAAGGAACAATTATATAAATGATGTTAACGGAAAAAAGCATAGTTTGGGGAATATGCTTTATATATTCATATTGTAGAGTAAACATAACTATTGTGAATTTTGAATTTGTCAGACTGAAATTTTTAAAATGTGGAACTCTATATTTAGAGATCTGTGTGTTGTACAGTATGCTCATACTAACAAACTCAGCACTTTAAATGTACATTTTCAGCAAACAAACTTCTCTTTTACTTTACAGGGCCTGGCTTTCACCTTGGAAGAGAGACAACAGCTGAATATTAGTGGACTACTACCTCCCTGCTTTCTCAGTCAAGAAGTACAGGTTTTAAGGGTTTTAACAAACTTTGAAAGACAAACATCTGACTTGGACAGGTAAAATCTTTGAGTGTCTTGCCAAGCTATTTCTTTCAGATGCTTCAACATTCTAAAAAAATTACTTTGGAGGAAAATACGACAGAAGCCAAAATTCAGGCTACATCTACATTACAGAATTACTGCGGTTTGATACTGCTTTAAGTGCTGTTCAATGCTAAGAAATTCTTTGATTTGTAGTTCTGTGAGATATTTAGCCTTCTCTGCCAGGGAGGTCTGATGCCACAACAAACAAACTACAAATCTCAAGATTCCATAGTATTGCTCCATGAGAGTTGAAGTGGTGTCAAACTGCATTAATTCTGCAGTGTGGTAATAGCCTCATTTAGTTACAAATCCCTTCCTGTTGAGTAAGGATGTTTTCATATATTTTACTCATGTATGGAATTCCAACTCAGAAAGAAGGTATTCTCGTACAGATGGGACCACCACCAACAGTTTTATCTTAATCTGGACTAGTGCAATTTGATGCAGTTTGAACTAGAAATACATGCAGAGCCAATAACCCAAGCATATGATCTTATCTATAGAATGCATATCAAATCATTAAATTTGTAACTAAGGATAGATGAATCAGTCTATATCTGGATGGCACGGTTCCTCCTTCTAATATATAAAGTATGGATTTACAAATAATTTCTCTTAGGAATAGAAAATTCAAAGATTGAAAAAGGAACAAGCTTTCTTAGTCCAGATTTGGCAGATAGGGGACCTTTACACTTTACACAAGTGAAAAGTTATGAAGGTTTATCACAATGACATGTTGACCAACCTGCAAAGCTTGGCTTAATTCCATTCAGGATATATAAGAGCAGGGTTGTTTTTTTAACAGTTTCAGTGTCTTTAAATATCCTTCTCTTTGAGCACTGATCAGAGATAACAGCTGAAAAAGCTTGCAGGTTGAATGGAGAAATCTTAATAGGCTGTTCCCAGTGTATAGGCAGGAGGCTCTCTATCTGTGCTTTAAAAATAGATTGGACCCACACAATATTCTGTTCTTGGTTTTACTTTGTATTATCTGCATTAACAGATAATTAACATCCAGCTGTGAATTGATACCTGCTGGTTGCACAAAACTCCTTTCTCATATGAGGAAAGATGCCTGGGTGTTATGTGGTACTTATTCAATGGCAAATAGGTATATTTGTGACAGTTCACTTGAGCTCACAGTTTTTAGCCATCTGTTTTCTGTTTCTACACGCTTCTTTAAATGGGAAAGAAGCCAATGCATCCATTGTGCCTATTAAGTGTTTTAGGTTTCAATTGCAGTACTTTAAATTAAGATTTTTTAAAATGCATTATCCTGGTATGGATGTGATGAATGAAGTAGATAGGCAAGGTGAAGTCGAAGGCTTTCATGGTGAAGTCAAAGGCTTTCAAAAAACGATAGATAGGCAAGATTAGTTAAAAGAAGCCTTTGGTTTCTGAACAGTACAGTTGTAAAGTCATTATTTGGCCAACATAACTAACATTCTTGGATATTCAGTTCAAAACCACAATGCTCACAGAAGTAGAATGCATACATGATTTATATTATATTAATTGCAAGTTGGTTGACATTATGTATGACCTGTGGAATTTGATTTGTAAATCACAATGACAAGTGTCTTCATGTTAACTGAGTAATTATGACAACATATAAATCATGTGTGCATTTTGGTGCTGAACTGAGCATCCAAGAATGTTTTCCAGACAAATCTGACACTAGAAATGGCAATACTCAAACAACAATTGCAGGACATTTCAGTTTTTTCCTAGATATACAGTAAGGAATTTACAGGTCTCAATCCTTGAACAAGGAAACTACAAAGGAAGACTAAGAATAGAAAAAGCTGGATTTAATTAAATTCACAATTTCCAGTTCATTAGCATTGGTATGGCACTGGTATGAACAAAGACAATAGCTTCATGGCACACTACAAATATTAATACTAGAATCCTCTGCACATATAACAAAAAGAATATTCTCATAGAGAGTTATGAACCTTGGGAAACTGACATTTGGTAAGTAGATTTACTGCTTTCACACATCAACACCAACTGACCAATGTAAAGATCTGGAAGGCCCATATCACCTCATTCAATCCTTTAAAAAATTAGGGCAAGAAACATGATTTGTATCTTTCTGGATCCTGTTACTTTGTGTCCCATTCCCACAACTGTATAAATATGCTTTATATCGGAGGCCTTACTCAGTAGTGCATTTGAAGATGTGGATTGATATCTATGCTAATCTAAAATCATTTAGTTTTAAAGGAGTTGCCACATTTCTTTTTTTTTTTAACCTTCTTGTTATGCTGTAAAAGACTAACAGCTTAACAGAGCTATTTTTATTTAAATTATGCAGTTCTACAGCACAATGGACTATTTGAAGAATTTGCTATTGGGGGGAGGGGGGAAGAGAGCAACATGACAGGGAGAGAAAGCAAGAGATGCTCCAAAAACATGTCCAGAAATGTTTTATGTTAATGAACACTGAATTTTTGTGCAAAATCAATTGCTGTGAATGCTAGCTAATTGTATAATAATTAAATTTAAATATTAGTAATTCTTTTAATAAGCAATGGAACTGCTCCATATTCAGATTTAAAAATTCAGTATGAGATTACCCTTGTATTTTTTTTTTTTTGTCAGACACTATCAAAATTATTTCTTGAGGTATAACAATTGCTACAGTAATATGTCTGTAGTCTACATTGCTAATACAAACAAGTTAAATAAAGATGGGAAAATCTGTCCCCTGTCTGGCCAAGTACATGTTACATTGAAAATGCCACAGTCACGATAGATGCAATAGCAAACTGTGTGGCAGCCATCAAATGTAGTTTGGCCCTGAATTCCCAAATATAAATGCCATTATTATTATTATTAACCTTTATTGCCTCAGATGTTGCTGTCAAATAACCACAGTACAACAGGTTGGAAGAAAGGCCACAACTTTATTTGCAAACAATTGGTAGGGTTGGCACAAAGCATAAGGTCAGGATCTGTGAAATAAAACAACCTGATGTTGTCTGATTATCCAGACCTGGCACCCACCAGGTGCTTGGGATGACCTAAGGGCTAAGGAACACAACTTGACCGCAAACATTGTCTTGCGTTCACAAATTCACTAAGCCCCTAGTCAACGGGAGGCGCTCCCGCGTTCTGGCCCCCGCAATGGCCAAACGCCTGCCCTATTCGCCCCCGGGTACCTATTGACTCCCAAACCAGAGCTCCATAGCCCTGGTACAACAACGTGCAGATCCTGGCCTATGCTACCACCAAAGTTGTGACGAAAAAACACCCACAAAACAGCGGTGGGCGGGCGGGAGAAGCTCAAAGTCTTTCTCCCTTCCTCAGCTTGGCTCCGCTCTGCTCGAAGCCAAGTGCCAACTGAGGACTGGGGCCGGCAACGTGGCCTAAAATAGGCCTAGGCCCCGCCCATATTGCATGCTGTGCGGAGCCCCTCCTCCAAGGCCACCCAACCAATGGGCAACCCTGGAGGACTGGAAGCTCCGCACCAACGAGCCCGGCTCCCAGAGCATTGTGGAGCGATGGGACCACCCCATCCGCTCCATGCACCAATAGGGAGCCGGAGCAGTTCCAGCTGCTTCTAGCGGCAAAACGGTCTGCCCGCCGAGTTGGGCGACCATTTTTTTATAAAGCGCTGTAAATTTACACAGTGCTGTACATACAGTCTTTTTAATTAGACGGTTCCCTGCCATCAGATTGTAAGTCTGAGGGCAGGGAACGGTCTAATTAAAAAGACTGTATGTACAGCGCTGTGTAAATTTACAGCGCTTTATAAATAAAGGTTAATAATAATAATAATGGCATTTGTATTTGGGAATTCAGGGCCAAACTACATTTGATGGCTGCCACACAGTTTGCTATTGCATGGTTGATCTCCCAGAAACAGTTGGAACAGGGAAGAGGGAATTGATTGGGACTGTGGTATACATTGGGGAGGCTTTCAATCCTTGGCTCTGCCAAAGTTCTAGTCAGAATGCCCTCCTCCCAAATGATACTAGTTTTCTTTTATTGTGAAAGCAGGTAAGGGAAAATTGATTGTGACTGGGACCGTATTGGGACTAAAATGTAAATCTCCCCATGGCATTGTCTTGATCCCCTTCTTCTCTCTATGTCAGCTGTTAAGGCAATTTAAGAATGAGCCAGCCAAGGGCCAACCACCGTGATGAACATCATGCCTTTTTTGGCCATGAGAATGTGCACCTAGGGTGGCATCAGCCAGAATGATTCTATGGGTCCTTCACAGAATTGGCTAGGAAGAAGAGTCTGTCATCCTCAATTGTACAATCACGTTGTTGACTAATTCTGGTACCAGACAGATAGAATCAGTGCATAGCAAACTTTCTTCTTGACCTGACTCTGTTTGTCTGGTACCAGATGGCCAGAAAAGGCATGATGCTCATCACGGGGGTTTGTCCTTGGCTGATTCATTCTTAATTTGACTTAATAGCTAGGTGTCACTTCCTAGGGTAGGGGCAGTGGGGAAAGGAAAGACAAACCACCACATTTTGGTGGTACTTTGACTAGTTGTTACGCATTTTTAAACCAAAGTTTTTCTTCAGGGGGTGGGGGGGGGGGGGGGGTTCTCCAGGGACACTTGGGGTATGCAAAATGTGTCCCCAGGGGTCACATGAATCCTCTGAGCTGTATTTTCCTACATGTGACCTAAAGACAACTTAAAGATTGGCTACTGCTTCACAAACCTTCATTTTGCCCTCTGACTTCATAAAAGTAGAAGATAGAGGATTTAGGCCCGGTATAGACTGGCAGGGAGCGGTGTGTCCACTTCAATTCTAGGGTTCCAGAGTACGCACTGACCGCATGCTCCAGAACCCTAGTCCGTATGGACTCCGTTATCGTGGCAGCCTCCTGTCCACACAGCGGCTGCCATGATGACGTTTCCGCGGCGCAGCGTCCAGACATCACTTCCAGAAAATGACGTCATGGCGGCGCCCTCTCTCCTTTACAGTGCCATAAAAAAGAAGCCGCTTACAGTGGCTTATTTTTGGCAGCACATCGGTGCTGTACAGTGTGGCTGCTGTGGCACTGACAAGGGAGAAAGACGGGTGTCATGAAGCTGTCCGTCTGTACCGCACCTAAGTTGACACCAAGGTGGAATCTCCTCCTTTGGAGGTTTTATCTGTGGGGAATATTTTGACTATGTATTCCTGCATTGCAGGGTGTTGGACTAGTTGAGTCTCGTCTCTCCCACCTCTATGATTCTATGATCTATATTTCTGCTGCTTATGAAGCAGTGATGTGTTGACAGAATCCATTCCTTGATAGTTCTCTGGAGCCAGCAGCAAGAAGGTCATTTTGTCTAATGCTAAGTGGCTGCTTTTTTTGGTATCTGCAGTGAGTGTAAAAAGACTCTTGCTCCATTTCCTTTCTGAATAGTCTGCATAGTATTTCCCATTTCACTAACAATTCAGTGTCTGTGTATGATAGTACTGCAGTACTAAAATTGTGAACAATTAGCATGATGGCCTTAACATAAATCACTATTTATTTCTTATCTGTTTGGAAGTAAAATTAGAAACAATATTCTAAACTTTTTTTTTAAATTATGTTTTTTTTTTAAAGAAACAGTTTTCCTCCTGAAGATCTTTCAGCAGTCTTTTCCAAATACCTTGACCAGGAGATCATTTCTATAGAATATACAGCCCAGAAATGCTCCAAAGAAATGGACAGAAGAATGAGACCATTTGAGGTTTAAATGGAAGCAGCTGGTTTTTGAGAATGAAGAAATAAAAAGAGAATTGGGCAGCTGTTCAGAAAAAGACTATGTTTCAGTCCTCTGGCTGCCATGCATGCCTGAGCTGTCTGGCATAGTGTACATTAGTTTATGCATAATATATTTTCCACCTGTCACTTTCCTATGGAAATGAAATATACATCTCAAAAAAGGTTCACCTAGCAAAACTGTATATCATCCAGATCTAAGGATTAAGAGCACAGCTACTTTAGAAAAAGAGAACCTGGAATTGAAGTGTAAGACAGAAATGGAGCAGAGGGGAGACTAACTTATTCTTTGGACATGAAATAATGCACATCTGGCAAACAATTCTGAAAGTATATAGTAAAAATAGATACACGACTTTGGTATTCTTCCCCATTTGGCTGATAAAATGTTCAAAACTGAAATTAAACACTGCAGTTATATATATTTTTATTGTCTAATACTTTGGTCAAGATCCCAATTATTGCATTGGGAGCTTCAGCATGTTGAACTGGCCAGGATTACTGTGTGAAGGCATATGAAGCAGCAGCACTCTTGCTGAGCTGAAGCAAATTTTGGTCTAGTCATTTGGAAGGCCACCTGGGAAGACTTTGTATTCAGTTCTTGGAAAGAAAGGGGGATAGAAACAGAAGGAATGAACAGAGAATTCAAAGAGAGCTTTGGAGGCTGCAGCCTCAAAGGATTGCAACAAGTTGCTCCCAAAACTTTGGGAGCAGCTTCTTAAGAAGTATAAACTATGTGTGTGAAGGATTATGGATCTACAGTACAAGAAGGGAATTGTACTTTCTAAGAAGGTTCATTCTTCCCTCTGTTCCTTGTAGCTATTTGTAAATACACTCTTGAGAGTGTCCTACATCTCCAAAATGGGTATTGGGGGTGCTTCTGGGGCAGAAATGGGAAAGTGAGACCATCCACTGTGCTGGATTCTGCTGTTCCACCAGTGGGTTTCAGGACCCGTGGTGGTGGTGATGTGCCTTAGGCAGAAAGAGAACTTTTATAGAGATCACAATCAACCACATTTCATGAAGGAAAAAAGCCCATGTTTCACGCAATTTGGGACTGCAAGTGGGAGACTAATTTATCATTCATTTTTACAGGTATATTCTGCTAATGGGCCTTCAGGATCGAAATGAAAAACTATTTTATAAAGTGCTGACTTCTGACATTGAAAGATTTATGCCTATTGTTTATACTCCCACTGTTGGTCTGGCATGCCAACAATATGGTATAACATTTCGGAGGCCAAGGTATGTAAGGTTATACTTCACATTCAAGTAACCCTATCTTTCGTCTCTTTGGCAGGTTTTTGCTCCCCTCGCCAGCATATTTGAATGTAATCCAAAACTTGGATAATTAGGATAACTCAGACTACATTAAGTATACTTTTGCTGTAATTTGTGTTGCACTAAAAAAATAAACCGGCATTTCAGTGCTTTAAGTGCTGATGCATTTTTAAAATTCTGCTTGGTTAAGTTGGACTTGCTGAACTATCAGTACTACATTTTAATAAAAAGTAACATAAAAATAAAGAGATTCTACCCTAGCTTTATTTAACAGTCTGAAAAATAAAATAAAAACTTCACAATGGTGTATTTCAGCTGACAAAATGTGTTAGAATGATATGAGATAATTTATTTTTCTATTAAAATGTTGAAACAGAATTTTAAAAATCACATTTAGTTGTTATTACCCTTGGCAACATTGGACAGCCTCTGTGGTTCACATTTATTTTTCTTCCAGTTGTGTTGGTAGCCAACTTTTTTCTTTTTATCAGAACTTTCTCACAGTATATTTATACAGTATCAGTGTTTACAGGGATTCCCTTGGTTCTCTTTTCAGAGGCTATAAACTCTAATATTGAAATGTTTGAGTTACTCGATTACTGAAATGTTAACAAATCAATATTTTTAGACGTTAGCTAAAAGGGAAAGATCTGTTTCTGTTTATAAGTCATCAGTCAGCTGTGGCTATATTAAACCTCTCTTGTGATTTATACCAGCTTTCTAACTCTGATCCATCATTATCATCTTTAAAAGTCTTTGTTCTCTGCTATGTTTCACAATGATTAATATTTATACTAAAATGAATGTGAATAAAACTTTACCTTTCAATTACATTCTACTGATACCTTCTGTAATAGCATTAATATTTGATAGTGTTCATTTTATTTTCTGTAGTGTGCTCTTGTTATGAATACCAAGCTACACAAAATTTAATGGCAGTGGGTTTGTGATGTATAATGAAGTCTAACGAAGACCCTAAGAGGCTGGAATGTTCGGTTTGAAAATTAGTGAGCTATTGTTAGGCATTAGAAACTAGAAGATCAGTTATCACTGTCACTAAAAATGAAAATCATTTAATTGGATAAATTAGCATGTTACTTTAATTCTAGTTTTTGGAACAAACCATTCAGGTTACTTCGAAGTCTCACTGTTGTCCCCTACTTCTCTTTTACTCATTTTAAAGTTGTCTTACCACAACCTCAATTTTTTCCTCATAATACAATTTTTTCCTGCAGAATGTTGGAGTCTAACATGGAAACTGTCAGGTTGGGAAAGGCTGTCTTAAACGATGGGGTCACATCTTACAACCTATTACATTTTCTCACGGATCTGTATCTTTATTCTTTTCTTTGTACTCCCTCCCACCGTTGCCAGGTTGTACACTTCACTTAAACAACATGCACACTTCACTTAACCTTGTTTGCTGAAAGGTTAATAAAGTGCAATGTTAAAGGCAAGTAAGGAATGGTATACAGTGGATCATTGTCCTTGGTTTCAGCTAGAGTAGGGCTTCTTAAGCTTTTGGATGCCAAGGTTTTTTTCTCAGTGTGCCAGGGGCTGGCACTATATTTTTGCCCATTGCCTATACTGTATCTATTTCTTTCAGTCCTGGAAACTTTACAGCCAATGGCGTAAGGACTAACACTGGTCCATGGATCACCATTTTGCGTACCAATGAACTAGAGACCATTAATACACTGTCAGTGTAGCAATAAATAGTTGGATACTAAGATTGGTCAATGAATGAAGGGTGAACCCTTAATCAAATGTTTTCAGTGCGTCTGAGCATGTGCACAAGTGAATCACTGCACACTCTCTGCCTCCCCACTCCTAATCAAGAAATGTGATCAGTGATATAGCACTTATTTTGCATACAGGAGACAGGCATCCCAACTTCTGTCCTTGGCATCTGCAGTTAAAAAGAGCAGTATCTAACAAGCTCACTATTCTCTTTAATTTTTGTTTAGATCTCCTTTGTTTAAATCTCCTAACCTGGTAGTGAAAGGCTGATCAAATAAAATGATGTTTACACTCATAAATGTTGTCTGTCAGTGTTTTACATAACATACAAAATGTTTGAAGCAAAGGTTGAGGAAAGAATGAAAGTGCCTAGGTACTGATACTCACGATCCTCAAAACAAACATGTACTCTGGCACCTTGGCCTTGATGTCCCTCTGCAACCCTCTGAATAAGAAAAATGGGCTTAATAGCATCCAATAGCAGGGGATGGGTAGAAAGCAGGAGCAAACAGAGGGGGAAATTGGGCTTATGTGAGGAAAACTTTTTTTTCTTAATTTACAGATGCCTAATAATAACAGCAATAATAACTTACAAGGAAAGACAAAAAATGTTCATTTCAACTAAAGCCCTGCCTTGCCCAAAACTAACAGTGTTGTTGTGTCTTCAAGTTATTTTCAACTTATGGCAACTCTAAGGCAAACCTATCACAGGAAAGATTCTTCTTGGCAAGATTCTTCAGAGGGGAGTTGCCATTGCCATCCTCTGAGGCTGAGAGAGTGTGACTTCCCCAGAGTCACCCAGTGGGTTTCATGGCTGAGCAGGGATTTGAATGCTGTACGCCAGAGTCCTAGTCCAATGCTCAATCAACTGCAACAGGCTGACTCTCATAGCATTGCCCTATGACTTTGGAGATCAGGATTTGATTCCCCACTCAACCATAGAAACCCACAGGGAGAAATGTAAGATCAGAAGCAGAAAAAATAAGGTTTTAAAAATTCTGTCTTGACTGCACCACTAATAGTCACCTATATTTAGCTCTGCTGACATGCCCTGCCTTGACTAGACTGTTAAAATATTTAATTCTATCTCCTGTTTGTATATATTTATGTGGGGTTCCTATACAGTTTGCTTATAAATCCAACATGCTTTCTGCTAACATGAAGTCATGCCTTCTGACAACAGTGGCTAGAAAGCCATCCTTCTCCCCAAAATGTCTTGGTTTTGGATCTCCCCCCTCCCCTTCATGGTGTCTTGAACTTTCTGTGTATAATTAAAACTCCTTGCATAATACTGAGACATGAGGATGCCAAATACTTTCTCCTTTCAAACTACAAAGATGATATAGACCTATTTTTTTTATTAACCTTTCATTGAAAGCATCTTTCAATACAAATGCTTGTACTGATAATTACTAGGTAGGAATTACATGATATGCAACAGGTCAGTAGCCCTAAAATTTCTCATAGCTCACAGGTTGAACAGTGGATACTTTTGTCCCCTCCCCAGCATATCATGCACTTTGTGTGGTCTGCTATATAACCTTCCTGCAGCTGTTGATTTCAGGATCTTGAGTGTCAGTATTTTTTTTTAAATCTATACAACAGTTCTTGGGTTACAAACTGCCCTTGTCCTTGATTAAATGAAATGGGCTTCTTTTTTCTCACTGGTGAACCTGATCTTTCATAGAACAGCCTAGATATCTTCCAAGCACAAATGACTGTTTTCTTTCTACTTAAAGTTCTACATGAGTCATGTAAAGAAGATTAAAGTCAGTTACACCTGCAAAGTGTTAGTAAGCACCTGTCAAGTAGCCTATCAGTTGTGTTTCTAAACTGATGCTAATGTAATAGAACCTTACCTCTGCCTTCTAACTCCATTGGGAAAGGAGAGATCAGCTAAATTAAAATATATCAGTTCAGAGAAGCACAAGTCAAGGTTCTGTTGTGAGCATATATATAGAGAGGGGGTGGATTTATGCTCAAATGTGTATCCCAACAATAGTTTCAAAACACTCATGTAGGAAAGTGTTCTACTTTTCAAATCTAAATCACAGTAAATGAATGACACCATTCGGTTCCTTTATTGAGGTAGTGAATATATGCAGGTGGTCTGTCTTGCATGGATTAATTGAAACTGAACCTTTTATGATGTTAAAGGACAAAGGTCAGGATCAGTTCAGATGTTACTTATTCTGCTTGAGCTTATCCTTCCTGTTCCTGAGTTCACATTCACATGATGTAATACGTGAGGCTGCGGGTTAAAATAATGGCTGTGATGATTTCTGTGATATTCTAGAAGTTGGCAGTGACCCCATTTCCATCAGTTTGGTTTGTGGGATGTGCTTGCTCACCTAAGCACACACTGGAGAACTATCTAAATGAGTCTTAAATGCTGACAGGTTGAACATTTCTTTTTCAGAGAAATTGCCAGGTTACTGTCACAAAGGCATGAGTCTGTTTCTGTTTTCTATCTATATAACATGAACATTATAAAGAAATGCTTTTTCTGAGAGGCCAAGATGAGGACGGCCTGGGGACTTTCTTTGGAGGTTCTTTGGGAAGTGCTTTGACAAATTATGGGGAAAATAAATTTGAATAATGTGTGAATGAATATTATTTCTGAAGTAAATCCAGCCTTTACCTTTGGAATCACCTTTGCACTATGTAGAATTGCAGATATTCTGCCTGAGGGAAACCTAATGTTTTCTACAGCGATTTTTGAGAATTTGTATCTCATGGTACCAGGAAACCTGACAGTATACACAGCATGATTTTGCAAGGTAAACTGCTTCAAATGAAAGAGGATTGTATTATATGTTCCTGTGTATACCAGTCTGGTTTGTTTATGAAAGGCTTTTTTAAAAAGCTGGGAAGAAGGAGTCCATCTAAGTCTAGAGGTGCTACACTTTCATTTTATGCTTTTTGTGTGAGTGTAACATTTGAACAGAATTATTATTATCAGTATATGCCATATACTGATAAGAAATACTTTTGAATGACTGTTGATCATTAGTTAACGAAACTGCACAGTTGACACACATGTGGGAAGGAACCTAACAGTTGTAGATGTAACCTCAGCCCTCCAAAATAATAAACAATGTCAGCTAGAAACAGCCTAATAAGAACTAAAGATAGTGAGTAGCTGACTTTGGGGACAAAGACCCCCAAAAACCCTGTGAGAAAGGGAGTGGGATAGGATATTCTGGGTAAAAGACAGTTGGATCAGTGGAGCCTTGAATAACATCCTTGGCTCTCCCAAGTCTGAGGGGGCTTCTGTCAAAATGTTCTCTCTTCCAGCCCCACTATTGGGACTTCCCACTCTGGTTGTCTCTTATCAGCACAATGCTCTTTTTTCTGCCTCTGCTCTATTGGTAAGGCCACAAATCTGTTAAAGTATCTTTGAAAGTTGCTGAGAAACTTGCTCTAATCTGCTATAACCCTTGTATGGGCAAGACTTCAGGTTTGTGAGGTCTTCTCTCTCTCTCTCTCTGTCTCTCTCCCTCCCTCCCTCCCTCTCTCTCTCTGTCTGTCTCTCTCCCTCCCTCTCTCTCTCTCTCTCTCTCTCTCTCTATGTTTGTGTATGGTTTCCCCCCCTCATTAGACCTGTAAAGGCCCAGTAGAGAAATTTAATAAGTTAGATGGTTTGAAGATGGTGGGGTCAGTTAACTGCTGTGTCCCATATGTAATACACTGTATATACAAATACCAATTTATATTTTGGTTATCTTTCATGGTTTCAATTATTCATTGAGCTTTAAAAAACTATTTAAAGTGACCTTTGAATAACTTACAAATAGCTTATAGGATTGTTTATGTTCAATTTTTTTCCTGCCATTAACTTGCTTATTGGTGCCCTGTATATTACTATTGTTCTATAGGCAGGGCCTAAAAAGCAGTTTATATGACTCTCAGATAAACAGATCCGAAATCTCATTACAAAATTAATAAAAGTGGCCAATAGACCTGTGCAAAGATGTGGTGAAAAGCAACCAATTAGTATGCATATTTGATGAATGAGGAGCAGTGAGGCTAAGGACATTAGTACATGAGCCCTATTCTCATTGATATTTTGTGCTTGTCAATAAAAATGAAATTATACCTGTTTGTATAATAGCCATTATTGCATGTCTTCACAATTGCATGACTGGGGCTGTCGCCACCACTGTGCTCTCTTCCTGACTTCCCTTCAACCCCTCCTCCCTACTCTGTGCCCCACCTAGCCTGACTTTTGAATTTTTATTTTTATTAATCTGAATTTTTAAATGGAATTCCAGAGCTCTGCTAATGTGATGGAAGTTTAAAAAACAAACAAAAACAAGAAACAGGACAAAAAAGTGAATCAGCTTGCTTGGGAGTAGTGAGGGGGGGAATAGAGGGAGAGGAGGAGATCCTGACACCATGCGACTGCCAATATCACAACTGCCCTGCAGTGATGTTTTGCATCTTTGGACTAGCATGAGTGTGAGCTCATTGATGGGTTTCCCCCATCAGTACAAAAGGATGCCCCAGCCACACATGGAGAACACTGCAACTGTAGGTCGGAGGTGTCATAATGTGATAAATATCTCCAAAGTGCCATGAAAACACCATGATAGTGTCACCATAAATTGGAAATGACTTGAAGGCACACACAAACAATAAAGTCCACAGAAAATTATTAATATAGTAAGAAGCTGAAATCTACTGAGCCTTTATTTCTCAAGGCTCATCCCAAATCTTGTCTAACAAGGTACACATTTTCATTATCTGTAATTAGTTACTTTTTGTAAAAAGGGTGTAAACATTTTACATTTAACAAATGACATAAGGAGTGGATATGATGTTGCTTTTTTATGTAATGAGTAAGTTTTTGTGTTACTTTTTTCATTACTTTTTAAGAGGTTATTTTAAGGTATTTTTAGAATCATTTCAAGAGGAATTGAAAAGTTCTGTTCTTTATGCTATTCTCCTATCCCAATCCCAACAACTAAAAGAAAGCAGAGAGTAAAGTAATGTGCTATTTAAATATTTTACAGTGGTTACAGTAACAAAATGATTTTGGCCTTTGTAACAAGTTACACAACAAAGTACATTTCAAAAGTAACTTCTGAAAGACTGCATTGGCTACAGTATTTCTACTGCAATTATGATACCATACCATAATTCAGGGTGGCAGTGTGTAGAAGAAACTATAGTTCGAGGACTTCTTTTGTCTGAAATATAGATTATTGTTAAGTACCAGTATCTTAATACTGATGGGATAACTCTTGTCACTTTGTTAAGAAGTGATTTTTGCCATAAATTAATTTTTTAAAAAGCAATAATAGCCCTTTCAGGTCTTCCTTTCTCCCACCCACTCTGGTCTCATTTTTAAGCTAAAAAGTTAGGTGTGGGAAAGTTCAATGGAAATATTTTGTTGGGGTGCCAAAAATAACTTCTTTACCCAGTCCGTGGAACACCCAGGTGTTTCACGTTTATTAGCAAACTCAGTGTGTGCTGAATGAGGAAAAATCATGGCCAAGTATTCCATTTCGAAGTTTTGGAAACTGCTGAAAAGTAAAGAGGCTAGAGCATTTGAATTACGTTTCCATGTGTAATATGGAAAGCAAGGTCAAAAAAATTGCAACAACTAAACATTGGGGAGTATTGAAAATAAGCAGAAAAGACCATCTTAATTTGCTGATATTTGAAGTTTATATATAAAATGTATGGATTCATCTAAAATGCAAAACAAATACATTTTAGACAAATCCTTACATTGAATATTTTAATACTACCTATTCATTTGCTGAATATGAATATTATAGGATAGCCCTCACGTGCCATCATTGCCAGCCTACTGACTAGGTTTGATAGGAGCTATAGTCTAACAAAAAATGCACCAAGATGGAGAAAGTTGTTATAGATCACAAAGCAGCATTAGTGGTTAACATTGTAGTTCCTATGTGCGTTCAGGTTGTTTCCAACTCATGGCAGGGGTTTCTTGACAAGATTTGTTCAGCAGGCTTTGCCTTTACCTTTGAGGCTGGGCGAGTGTGACTGGCCCAAGGTTACCTCGTCAGTTTCCATGGCCAAGCCCTGGTCTCCAGAATCACAATCCAGTGCTCAGACCACTACACCACACTGGCTAGCAGTGGCTAACATGCCTTATCTGCATTACTTTTCTGATCTGTAATCAGCATCTAGTCTGCACACTTTTTCTAGGAGCCAGGTTTGTAGGCTAGGAAGAGACCCCATGTTCAGATAAAGGTATCTTACTACTGAGGCATCACTTAATAAAAGCGGTGATGGTATGGATATATCGTAACTAAGTCTCACTACACATAAAGCTGAAGTGAACTGACCCTGGGATGGATGAGTGCTGGGTGAGTGGATGAGTGATCAGAGAGGCTCATTCTATTTTCTTTGTGTCTCTATATAAACATAATATAATGCCTGTGGTTTTCTTTTGCCTTGACATTGCAGTTACTGTATATCCATTCATTGTATAACAGTTTGATTAATGCACTTGAGATTTTTATTATTACACCAGAATGCTAATAGGCACGCACATCCATGAAGGTAGATCTGATTGATAGTGGCATCATGTTATTAAGGCTTCAATCTTATGCACATGTACCTAGAAGAAAGACCCCCTGAACTCAGCAGCATTTAGTTCTCTATAGACTTGCACAGAATTCTGATATTAAAATGTAATTACAAGACAACAAACACAATCTACATGTGGGTTCTCTATGATAAAACAGCTTTCTTTTTCCTGTTATTTTGTTGCATACAGATAGATATTAATGCTCAAATTTCCAAATTTTACCCGGTGTTTGTGATAAGTCACAAATAAGTACTATAGAGAGGGAGAGAGAGACATTATCTAATGTATTTGGAAAAGTGTGAAAGTGTGAGAACATTATTTTCTCTAATGAATTAGAGCTGAACTTTTAAAAACTGAAATTCAGCCAGATAAAGTCCAGATGCTAAATAGTTCTTTCACATGTTACCTTAGGATTTCATCCAACTTTTAAAAATTTCCATGGCAAGCTTTTGAAAGACCTCCATTAGCTCAGTACATCACTAATATATTTTAATTAAATCATAATTAAAATGAACTTAAAGTAATACCTAGCATAAAAATTAACAATATCGTGAATCTACAATATATCCTATTTCTAGAGCTTTCTTCTTAAATGTTGGATGTCTGAGAGGAATTCTGTGACCAGAGCATGATCACAAATTCTGACATTTTATCACTGTCTCAGTTTGAATCCAGAACTTGAGATCTGGTTTTATAAATGCTGTAAATGATAATGAACAGTAGCTGGTGGTTGGTATCCAGTTTTGATTCTGTAATTTTGCTGTGCACTAAATCTGTCACTCCTACCCAGAATAGGCTCATTGAAATGAATAGATTTGCCTTTCTCTAAGTTGGGTTAGTTTTAATTTAGCTGAAAATGAAAAATGAAAATTGATAACTGATAGGGAAAAAATGCAGATGCAAGCAAAAGATAACTTGAATGGGGCTTTTGCACGCAGCAGCGTGGTGGGGGCACAGTGGCATGCTCGCGCCATGGGCACGCACCCCATTCATTCGAATGGGACGTGCCACCCCTTGCACCCCATGTGCTCCCACGCAGCTCTACACGGGTTTGAGCATATGCTCAAATCTGTGTATAGTGCGGCCGCGGGCGCACTATATTTTCTTTTTGTCCATTTTCTTGATTGTCCAGCTCTTGCATACATGGTAAAGGAGAATACAATTGTTTGTATGATTCTGACTTGGTCCTTAGTTATATATCTGTGGTGGCATACCTGTGGCATGCATGCCAGAAATGGCACGTGAAGCCATTTTTGAGGGCACGTGGAGGGTGGGGAAGAGGACATCTGTGTGGCACAGTTTGGGCACTCCGCCGCATGGATGTCATCATCGCACGTCCCATCTGTATGAGGGCACACCAAGATGGCACCTGAGGTGTGCGGTAGGGTTGCTGAGCATGTAAATGCTCAGCCCCCGCGCATCCCTAGTTCGGGCCCAGGTCAGCGCAGAGTACCCGTCTGTCAAGCCCCTATGTCTTCTTCTGAATTCTTGACTTCAGTCCCCATTCTGATCTTTGGTTGATCCCAAGTATAGGAATTCTGTTACTATTTCTATTTCCTTATTGTCTAGATTGAAGTTGTGAAGATTCTCCGTGGTCATTATTTTTGCTTTCTTTATGTTCAGCAGTAAGACTGCCTTTGCACTTTCTTCCTTGGCCTTTCTCAGTAGTTGCTCTAAGTTTCCAATGTTTTCTGCTAACAGTATGGTGTCATCTGCATATCTTAGATTGTTGATGTTCCTTCCTCCCATTTTCACTCCTACTTCTTCTGTTTCCAAGCATTCTCTTTGTATAATATGTTCAAGTTGTAAAGATAGGATGAAAGGATGCATCCTTGTCTGACCCCTTTGCCAGTTGGGAACCTTTAGAGAAGGGCATTTGCCTTTCTCAGTCAGTGAGATCCTCTAGTACAGCAGACCCTTCATATTGATGGTCTAGTAACCCACAAATTTGACTGCCAAATTGAGCACCATAATATGGCGCTGTTTGTATTTTTTGCCATCTGTGTGAGTGGGGGAGGGGGATAAACCTCCATGAATCTGTACCTCCACAAACTACCAAGCCCAGGATTTCATAGGATGCAGCTATAGCAGATAAAAGTGGAAGCATAGCACTGTGATTGTGTAGTGTGAATGGCCCTCAGATGTTACATTACGAGCCTCTCCTTGCCTTTTCAAACTAGGGTGGTCAAGTAGCAAGGCTACAGCGGTTTGGTTAGGTCAACCTCTTTCTAGGCATTAGCAACAGAGAGACTCTCCCTGACATTAGTAAATGTCCTAAAATTGCTGCCCCCCAAAACTGGCAAGTACCAGACCAGAACCCATTTGCTCTATATAACTCTCAACTAGGAAAACACTATGTGCCAGTGTACACCTCCCTTCTTTGCTGATTGCCTTTTAGCTATCAATCATGATCACCATAATTAAACAGCATAATCCATGACATAATGCCCTTATGCTTTGTCACAGATCCTTCAGCCATTTCAAGCAGCTACAAGAAGTGCTACGTTTGGTTTTTTAATATGGAATTACATAGGCTTGTAGTTTGGCTTAGTTTTTTATTTCCTTATTACTAGAGCACATGCTCACCACTTTTCTTCTGCTTTCCACTTGCTATACTTAAAACAAACATTACACAACTGGATTCCCCGATTTGACTAGATTCTTATAGTACAGTGGTCCCTTGCCTTACACGGGGATCCATTCTGGACCCCCGTGTATTCCACCTATGCTTGAGCCCCATTGAAAATAATGGGGCTCGTGCTCGCCGCATGCACGCCATTCGGGAACTGGTGTGGGGCGTGAAAGGCGCCCACGTATGACGGAGGCACACTGTAGTCAAGGGTTAGGTTTCCCTCCAGGCAGCCTAGACTTTTGTGGTTATAGTGCAGCAAATTAATGGCAGAGAGGTAATGGGCAGAAGATGATTAGCAGGAAATTCGGAGTTTGGCTGGCAGACCTCCTATTTTCACGTAAATAAATTATAAGTTGCCAGAGTTCTCTTTGGCCCAGGCATAGGTTTGACAAAGAAAGCAAGTAATCATATGAAAAGAGTAACGAGATAGAGGATATAATGCTAGTGAGCTACCTGCCAACATTGCTGTTGAAACAGGGGTAATAATTCATTCATAATAAATTAATTTTGAGAGCAATTAATCTACTTGAAATATTGATAAAATTTTTAATGTTTTGGTTTGTAGGTCAACTAAGGTTTTAAAATAAATACATCTCTTTAAAAGCTCAATCTGCACAAGTTGTCACATTTTGTCTTGTTTTTAATCAGTGTTTCATCTTCATCATAATTTCGCAACCTATCCCTGTGATGTGAGACATGCTTTATGGATGGCTCCAGTCCTGAAAGCAGTCATGAGTCCAGTTAATGGTTTCAGTATTGTCAACCCTACACTCATTGCTCATCAAAATTCTTTGCAGTGTTCCAAGAATATTGGGGCACAAACCATCGGTCTCTAGGGCCTACTTTAAAAGTATATTCTAATTTACTGAAAAATTGATACAATTTTTGTGTACAGTACATATTTTATGAAGTTGTTGTATCAGTGGGTAGGATATCTTGTTGATCATGTACATAAGGTATTAAGTTGGAGTTGTAAGTCTTATTACATGACATTTTCCTGCAAGTATGAGGTGAAATGAGAAGACTAAACAATATATTAGAAGTACACTTTTTTCAAAGGAAACAGTTTGGATGAAAGGGCTTTCTCTGTGACATGTGCCCAATGGGATTTTTATTGTTGTTTTAATATTACCATTATTTATTTTGAAGATGCATGCTCCTACGTTTCAATCAAATGATGTCTGAGGTAGCTAACAACATACTACAACACACACACACATGCACCCCCACACAAAAGGATCCAGCAGTTTTTGTTCCTCTAGCTAGTGGTAGAGACAAGACTGGCTTTCCTTATGTGCCTGTAATTTTGAGGTAACTCTTTTTCTGCTAGGTCGATTGTCCCCGTTTAAAGCCAGAGTCATTTCAGCTGAATTCTTATTGAATCACATATCGGCTACATTTTCATCAGCCTGTGGGATCTTTTTCTTCTTTCTGTTCCGCCTTCTAGTTGTGTCCCTAGATTCTAAGATTGTTCACCCAAGCCCTCAGTAGTACACAGAGATCTGGATTCAGCTGTCAGCACATTCTCAGACCCTCACTTGAGAGGTTGTCCCAGGTTCTCAGGAGCTTGGAAGATTTCCAGCAAGCCTCTGTTGCAGAGAAAAGACCTTAGCATTCTGGGCAGGACTCCAAGTCTTGTCAGCACTAGTTCCTGCAGACTCCCTTAATAGTCTCAGCCTGCCTTGATGCAAAAGCAAGCACCAGGGTTCCTTGAAGATAAACACCTTCTTCACCAGTTAACTTGTTTTCTTAAGTCAACAAGGGCCTAGGAAGCTTTTGCATCTGCCTGTGGTTTCCATCATTTCCAGTTGACCCCAGTCAGCCTTCATCTTGTATCTGCTTTTAGGAGTTCAGCTATTAGTATCTTTCTTGTGATAACAGATTATCTGAATCTATCCAGTATGAAAGCATTATCCTAAAATGAGAATGTTGCCCTGGGTCAATGCTAGGGAATTCTGGGAACTGTAGTTTTGTGAGACATTTAACCCTCACTATCAGAGAGCTCTGGTGCTACAACAAACTACAATTCCCAGGATTCCCTAGCAATGAGCCAGGTCAGTTAAAGCAGTCTCAAACTGGATTGTTTCTACACTGTGTTTTGGACCTGAAAGTCTTATTTTGGACTGCATTTTCCACTGCAGTCCTGGGAAACCATGCTAGGCTCTCTTTCTGCCAGCAGGTATAGATTTTTGTTTTTTTCATTTAGATAGACTTTGTCATAGCCATTAGCTTATTGCTGGTTGCTGCAGAAAAGTTCCCCTTCCCCTTTTTAAATGGTGAGTGGTTCACTTTTTTCTTCCTCTCTTATGTTTTAAATGCTATTAAACTCTTTTTTAATTTAGTCCCATTTTAATAATAAATAATAATAAAATTTTTATTTGTATACCGCCCTTCCTATGATCAGGGCGGTGAACAGCAGGTAAAACAATACAATTCATCAACAGCAAAAAAATTACCATAGACATCAATACAATAAAACTGTTAAAACCAATGTTAAAAACCCCATCAGCCAGTTACCCCTACTGTCAGGGGGGGGGGGAGACTAGCTGGAGCTTGTGTCGGGGAATGCTAATCGAAACAGGAAGGTTTTCAACTCCTTCCTGAACTGGGCCAGGGAGGTGGCCGAGCGGAGCTCCATGGGCAGCGTGTTCCAGAGGGTCGGGGCACTGATGGAATATGCCCTCCTTGTTGTGGAGGCTAATCTAGCCCCTGGTACCCTCAGTAGTTGCTGCCCAGATGTTCTGAGGGTGCGGGGCGGAATGTATGGGGAGAGGCGGTCCTCAAGGTATCCTGGGCCCAAGCCATGTAGGGCTTTATAGGTTATAACCAACACCTTGTATTGCGCCCGGAAGCGAATAGGCAGCCAATGCAGATCTTTAAGTACAGGTGTAATGTGACTGGCCCTGGAGATACCAGTGACCAGTCTGTCTGCCATGTTCTGTACCATCTGTAGCTTCCGGGTGTGGTACAAGGGTTGCCCCATGTAGAGCGCGTTGCAGAAATCCAATCGAGAGGTTACCAGAGCATGTACTACCATTTCAAGGTCCCTCTGGGCCAGGTATGGGTGCAGCTGGCGAATAAGCCGAAGCTGATAACAGGCGTTCTTGACCGTCGCATTCACCTGAGCTGTAAGGTGAAGCGATTTTAGTGCGATACTTACTTTGGTGTTGTTTTTTAAAAATCTATTATGGTTTATTTTAGCTATACAGGTTGCATATCTCTTATCTGAAGTGCTTGGGACCAGAAGTGTTTTGGTTTCGGTTTCGGTCCTGTGATTTTGAAATACTTGCATAAACATAATGAGATATCTTGGAGATGGTACCCAAGTCTTAACACAAAGTTTATTCATGTTTCATATATACCTTACACATGTAGCCTCAATGTAATTTTATATACAACATTTTAAATAATTTTGTGCATGAAACAAAGTTTGTATACATTGAACCATCAGAAAGCAAATGTGCTACTATGTCAGCCACTCATGTGGACAGTTTTGAAGTATTTCAGGTTTCTGGATAAGGGATAATCAACCTGTACTCTGTATTAAGATATGTTGTAAGCCATGCATCCTGCACTGAGCAAAAATCTGGCTATAAATAAAATAAAAATCAATTAATTACCTACATTAACATTTTTAAACAGACTGAGCTTTGCTGTTAGGGGTTCAATCACCCTGTCAGACTCCCTCTTGCTTATTGTCATTAATGAGCAATTACAAGAGAAGGTCTGTTCTGAACTTTGTCATAATTGTGTTAACATACTAGAGATAGGAAGTATGCAAATTAATTAAGGACAAAGTGTTGCTTGCCTAGTACCCAAGTTTCATGTTTAGTACAGTAATGTGAACTTAAAGCACTGTTTGGACTGAAAGTTGCCAAAGTTGTTTAATCTTGGCACTTTCATTTATAACAAAGCGCAAATGTGCTTTTGGTTAGAAGTTTCAAAGTTGGGGCTTTTGTTCTCTGTCTCCACATAAATGTAATGCACATTTAGTCAGTGAACTAATGCTGTTATCTTCAGTTATTTTCACTTATGATATTATGATACAAATAGTACTTATCTTTCAGTTTGCTTTGATTTTCAATACTCCCACCCTTCTGCTTCCCTAGAGATGAAATCTTGGAAGGCACTAAGTATTCAGATTTTGAATAGATTTTTTTCCCTTGATGGTCAGCCAGTTCTTGGATGGTGTTGACTGTATCTGTGAAGTGCTCAGTATTCCCTATCACCAAGCAGATATTTTACTCTTTAACATAATGGGAAGAATTTGCTGTTTCTGCAAATGTATCTTGATAATGTTGTCATTTTAATATACCTCTGATTATTAAGGAGTAGTTATTCTGATATAGTGGCCATTCTGGCTGGAAGATTGTGAGATTGTAATCCAAAGTAAGTAATGTTTTCAAGCATAAGAGGACTATGCCCTGCTCTACACCTATGCAGGGTCCTTAGTCTAAATTCATTTGATAGACCCGCCTGGAGTAGATGCACTGAATTAATTAATTAATTCATGATATAGCAGCACTTATGTCCCTTTGCTCCAACTCCTCTAGTTGGGACTAGCCATTGGAGTTAGGCCTCCCTCACGCAGTTGAAATTCTCTGAAACCTCAACTAACACCACAGTTTTTTTTTTAAATAATCTGAATCTTTTAAAGATTTCAGATATTTACAAATCTGAACCTTTTTAGTTTTTGGAAGTCATTATATTTTTTAGAAATATGTGAAGCTATGCTATATTTAGAACACAAAACATTATTATCAATGGGAAACATGCAAGAAACTTCTCCTTTCCAGAGTCTTGCAAGGAAGTTTCTTCCAAGTCCTCCATGGGAATGCCATGTACAGTATTAAACTGAAGATCTTCCACATAAAAAGCTTAGGTGCTCTTCTGCTCTTTCCTTCCACTTTGCAACTCTTCTAGAGAAGGAATGTTAAGATTGCATACTTCTAATACTTAATATTCTTCTGACATCCAAACTAGATTTCCTACTAAACAGGATATGTTTACTAGTTTTTGTGACCCATCCACTGATTCTTTTAACTGAAACAATGCTCTCTCCTAGCTGGCTTTTCTTTCCTAGTCATTATTTCAGCATCTTTATATAAAATAGATTGCCCTTTCCTGTGAGAATTTTATTTAAATCTTTTACATAAAATGAAAATGGTCTTCCTTTATACTTATTTCAGCTTGAGTTTCTCTTTCTTGAATATGAGTGTCACATATTTACTTGAGGCATCAGTAGTGTCCTAGCAGTGTTAGTATTTCCCTAGTTCTCACAGAAAGGCCACATCTAATAATTTGATCCTACCAGATTGGGTTACAAACCAGAGAATTGTGACAGATTTGATCTTTAATTCTTAGGAAACTGTTGGGAGTTATAGAAGATCACATAGTAAATATCTTGTTTTATGATGATGTAGTGAAGAAATACATTTATTTCTTAGGTTAGATTTTTTAAAACTGATTGATTGAGATGCCATGGGAATATTCTCATAAAAATGTCTTAAAATGGATCTTCATGTACACATATACAGAGTGTAGTTTGGTTTGGAGAATCTCTTATGGCACATTTTGTGTATCGAAAACAGATGGGTTCAGAGCTAGTATCCATTACATACTTAGCTTTGATCCTTTCTAAAGCCTGGCCTTTATGACTGATGTACTGATGAATTTCAAGAAATAATTAGATTTTGTGAGGATGTCTGGAATCAGCAGTGTTGTTTGGGATTCTCTTTTAAACAGAAAAAATCTGCAAAATGTTGTTTACAGATACTGACAATGTCTGTTTGCTCATTTAATATCAGATGAATAAATCTACAGTGGAACCAAAGAACTTCTTAAATTTTGAAGTCGAAGGCTTTCATGGCCGGCATCCATAGTTTTTTGTGGGTCGTTTCGCCAGCATCTGTGGGTGGTGATGTTGGCGAAATGTCAGCAATAAAAACTCTTCTAGAACATGGCCATATAGCCCGAAACTTCTTAAATTGTTTAGCAACAATGGCTGCCTTAATCACCAAGCCACGTTCCTTAATGCAGTCTCTTGAAGCAATAAACACCAAGCCACATTATTTCTTACAATATCTTAAGCAGGAAAATCAACATTCTTGTATGGGTAGTTGCATGATGCAAGCTCTGGCAGTTATTTAAAGTTAAACTGAATCTCATAGTCCAGCCTTGATCAAGTGCCCATAGCTGCGGGAGGCACCCAGCTACCTTGTTCCTTTTTGTTCTTTTTATGTGCCACATGGCACCCTGAGATTTTTTATAACCTCTGCTAGGAAGGATCTCCAAGACTTGCACTTATTGTTAGCTGCCTTCAAGTGTACCCAACTCATAGTGACCCTGTGGAGGAAACATCTCCAAGACCCCCTGTACTCCACTGCTTTGCTTAGGACCTGCAGATTCAAGCTTGACTTCCATGACTTCCTTGACTGAGTCCAGCTGTTGGAAGTGCCTTCTGGTCTTTATCTCTTTGTACTACATTTCTTAGCATATTGTCTTTTATAATGAGTTATGCCTTCTCATGATGTGGTCAAAGTAGGACAGCCTCAGTTTTGTCATCTTGGCTTCTAGGGAGAGGTCAGGCTTGACCTATTCTAGGACTCATTTGTTTGTCCTCCTGGCTGTCAAGTATCCTCAGCACTCTTATTCAGCACTGCATTCCAAATGAGTTGATTTTCATCCTGTTCTCTTTCTTCACTGTCCAGCTCTCACAGCTGTACATGGTATTGGGGAATATAATGACTTGGACAATTCTAACTTTAGTGTTCAGTTGTATATCTTTACTCTTTAGGATCTTGTTTAGTTCTTTCATTGCTGCCTTTCCCATTCCTGGTTTTCTTCTGATGTCTTGACTGCAGTGTCTGTTCTGATAAAGGTTTGATTGTGGGTATGGAAAATCTATTTCGATTTCTTCATTATCTAGGTTGAATTTATGTAGATCCTTTGTAGTAATTATTTTTGTTTTCTTTATGTCCAGCAGTATGCTTGCCTTTGTGCTTTCTTCTTTAACTTTCCTTAGTAATTGTTCCAATTCATTGCTGTCTGGAAACCATGCCTTATGAGGAGAGACTTAGGGAGCTGGGTATATTTAGAGGTTAAGAGGTGATACGATAGCCCTGTTTAAGTATTTGAAGGGGTGTCATATTGAGGATGGTGCAAGCTTGTTTCCTGCAGCTCCAGAGATTAGAACCCATAGCACTGAATTCAAACTAGAGGAAAAGAGATTCCACCTCAACATTAGGAGGAATTTCCTGACAGTAAGAGCTGTTCAACAGTGCAACACACTCCCTCGGACAATGGTGGAATCTCCTTCTTTGGTGGCTTTTAAACAGAGGTTGGATGGTCATCTGTCAGGGCTGCATTGATTGTATATTCCTGCATGGCAGGGGGTTGGACTGGATGGCCCTTGTGGTCTCTTCCAACTCTATGATTTTATGTTTTCTGAAAGTAATATGGTGTTATCTGCACATCTTAGATAGTTGATGTTCCTTCTTCCTATCTTCACTCCTCCTTCTTCCATGTCTAAACCTGCTGTTTGTGTATTTCTGCATACAATTTGAAAAAATAGGGTGATATGATTCAGCCTTGTCTGACCCCTTTGCCCACTGGAAACCATTCTGTTATTTCATATTCCATTCTAACAGTAGCCATCCTAAATACAGATTCCTTGTCAGGACTATCAAATGTAGTAGCACTTCCATTTCTTTTAGAGCATTCCATAGCTTTTCATTATCTATACAGTCAAAGGCTTTGCTATAGCACATGCTGATTTTTCTTCTGGAATTCTCTGGTGTGCTCCATTAACCATTGTATATTTGCTATGTGGTCCCTAGTGCCGTTTCCTTTCCTGAACCCTGCTTGCTCCTCTAGGATTTCTCTCTCCATATATAATTGGAGTCTATGGTGCAGAATTTTGAGCATGATTTTGTTTGTGTGGGGAATTAATGCTATGGTTATATAGTTGCTGCAGTCTCCCCCCCCCCCCCATTTTTCAGATGGGGATGCATATTGATCTTTTCTAATTTGTTAGCCACTGTTTCATTTTTTATATCTGGTGGCATATTTTAGTTAATACTAGAGTTGATTCTATCTGTGTGGACTGTAGCAGTTCAATTAGGATATCATCTGTTCCTGATGATTTATTCTTCCCAGTTTCTCTTAGTTCAGCTTCTACTTGTTTTCTACAATTTGGGGTTCATCTTTATATAGTTCTTCATTCCATGTGTCATTCATTTTATCATCTCTTTTATACAGATTTTCTGTGTATTGCTTCCACCATCTACACACACACACACACACACACACACACACACACACACAATTTTTGTATCAGTTTAAATCATGTTGTCATCTGCCTTGGATCTCAAACTGAAAGAAAAGTGAGATAAAAATCAAGCAAGTAAATCCAGAGTTCTGGAATGCCTGGAAAAAGTGGGGTCATGTGGAGGGAAAACCTGAATACTGCAGTGAGTCGTGGAGGCATGTGCTGCACTACAGACAGGCCTGCACTCATATTCTTTTTTGCTACTACACATTCTCTGCCAGAGTTGAGCTTTCACCATTTAAGAGCAAGTGGCAGCCATTCGTTTTAATGGTGAAGAATGGCTATGAGTACTACTTTTATGATGTGGTCCAAATGCACTTTCTTTCTTTGGTTATCTGTAGCAACACCACTATTGACAATCAAATCTGCTGCTGTTTACATACTGTAGCTTTGTTTTTATATACATGACTAGTTTAAATTTTAAATTATTGTCTTACAGAGGACTCTTCATCACTCCACATGATCGAGGACATGTTGAAACTTTATTTAAATCATGGCCTGAAGCAGTCATCAAAGTAGGTAGCTGTTCATTTAAATGACAAAACTGACTTGGTATTATGCCTCTTTGTGATCAAACTGATGATATAGGCCACTACTGAACTGTATGATCAACAGAAGCATCTGGTGTAGATTATAGGATGAGGGTGGTATATTTGAATGTTCCCACATGGGGGGAAACTCCCTAAATACTCCCTACACACTAGTATTTGTGACAAAGGGCTAGTCTCACCATCATAATATGCAGAAATATTGTCTTTAAGTGTGCTAACATTTAAATATGTGGTCCTCCAGCCATAGCTTGGAAAAGTACAACCCAGCCAGATCTCCACCAGGTGACAAAGTCTTTGAATATCATAGCATTGTAGCTAAGAAGAAGACCAATTGTTTGCTTACAGATAGGGCAGCCATTTACAACTCAAAAGTATGGTATAATGAGATGTACAATATAATTGTAATGTTGTTTTTATTAGTCACTCTGACTACCACTGCAGTATGTTTATAAGACTAGTGGAATAGATGTCTCCAAGCTGGAAAAGTCATCTGTTATTACACATGTAAAATTAAACAGAACTTTTGCTACTGTTATTACAGGTCTATGCGTGATATTCATTACCACAATAATCACTGTGCTGGAATTTTTAAAATGCCTTAAATCTTTAATTTGGGCTTTGTTTCCTGGCTCTTGATCTTACCATTCTCTTTGGCTGAAAACATTGAGGCTATTCTATGATTTTTATAATTCTAATAAATATCTATATAAATGCTTTTATAATACACTCAGATCTTTTATGACTACATCAGTAGTGTTTCAACACAAATAGATTTTAAAAAACTTTAAAGAAATATTTGGTTTACTTCCAAGTATCATTGTAAATAGAGTATTTATACACAATAGTTATGTATCTGTATCTGTGTTTTCAGTTAAAGGGACTATATATTCATGATAAAAATAAGAAGCCTGAAAAGTTAACCTTGTTCTTAAAAACTGTGATTTTTGAAATATCTTTTGAAGACTTTTTCAAAAGCTTTGTTAAATGAACTATGTAGGCAAATCCAAAATAAACATTTGAGTACTGCATATCATTTCACTAAGCAATAGATATTTCCTTATGGCTTACTGATTTGTAATAGATCCTTATCTAGAGATAGTAAGGTGATAGATTACATCACACTTTTATCCTTCATTCATAAAATTAACGCTCAGTGTTACAAATAGTCTGATTAGTAACTTTCCCTCCAAAATTTTGAGACATGGCATCCAAAAGATACAATGTTTTAAATATTGTTTATTAAATAATTTTATATTGCTGAACGTATAACCTTCTCTTTCTCTTGGAGCTTTATTTATTTTATTAATAAATAAAATAATAAATTTTATTAATAAATAAATAAATTAATTGGTTGACTTGTTGATGTTGCACCAAAACAATCTCTTTATGTTTTAAAGAATTTACTTCAATTTCAGTAGGTTCTGGACAATGCTGAAATGCATGTTGTTGTATAGTAGGTTATGGGCCATTATCTGTAACAGTAGGAATGTACTGTCTTTTCTAGCTTTTGATCATTTTTTCAGATGTACTATCTATGGAAGAGTGTCAGATTCAAATAGCAAGTGATTTGTCAGTTGTTGCACCATTGCCAAGTTAATACAACTTTCCTTATTTTCTCTACTGGGTGCTGATTGTTAAAACAGCCAATGGGTTTTGTACTTCTTCTGAGTTGGCAGGTATTTCTTTGTGCAGGCAGCTGAGAAATTTGTAACTTCTATGCAACAACAGGACCTGTTTTTTAAATAGCAATGGCTGCATTCCCAAAGGATTAGCAGAGGAAAAGTGAGCTAAAAGAAATGAAAGTTATAAAGTATGCAACTGCAGTAAAAAAAATAGCTGATGTAAAGCTTTCAGCCTCATGAGCCTTGATGATCTACTTCTGTTAATGCCAACAACTTCTGGCGCAATAAATGTTTGCTTAGAAATTATGTGTCAGACAGCAATTGAGTTGTTTTAATAAATATGCCTTGTACTGTATAAAAATCAAGCTATTTTCTTGTTTCTACCATCTTGCATATCTTGTTTTTAAAAAGTCAGTTTTTACCTGGAAAAGCAATCCTCTGGGTCTCTTACCAGTTTGATCTGATTTGATCAGCTGACTTGATTTGCCAGCAAATACATGATTACATTGGAGAATGTATGTTATTAAGCCACTACAGTGTCATTACTCACTGATGTAGAACAATATTTTAGCAAAGGTTTATGAGTGGAGTGACCCCTCCAGATGTTGTTGTACTGTAATTCCCAGCAATTATTACTAGAAGTGCTGGCTGGGGCTGATAGTTCTACTCCAAAAGTATCTGGAAGGCCAGACTTTGCCTATGGCTAATTTAGAATTAGAGTGTCAGGATTCTATCTTGTTTCAGTCACACAAGCTGCTTTAGTCAAATAATTCATATTCTTTAGCAGTATCCCAGTCATGGGGTAGCCCACATAATGGTGGAAAACACCTCTTCATCTTAGAAGAATGAGCTTTCATAGGAGGTACCTGTATTTCTCTTATAACACAGTCAAAATTACAGCTGCAGTGTTTAAACAATAAGTTAATTTGATTATATGATTTATTAAACAAGAAAATATCCTATTTTTAATTTAATGGATCAGTTAATTGAGCAGCAGATTATTATTATTTTAAAGTCTACAGCACTTATAGTAACTAAGGATGGCAAATGACATCCCCTCCTTTCTTTGAGAACTAATGGCATGCCTTTTCCAATATGTGCCTACTGCAAATTGGAGTTGGATTACCTAAAATTTAATAAAACAGACTTCATTCAGAGGTGCCCTTCTATTCAACAAAGATCCTTTGATCTATCCAGAAGTTTCCATATAAGAATAGGCAAGACAGTTTTGGCCAGCTCCCCAGGCAGCTTCCTATTATCGAATCTGTAATTGCATGGACCGGTTCAAGTGGATCTGCGTGGTCCACTACCACGTAGCTTCCTATAATCCCCAAACATCATAAACGAACTGTCTTGAACAATGTGGAAGTTTGCAGTAGATACAGTATAATATAGGAAGAGAAATTAGCGGAGATTACCAATAATAACCCCCCATCAATTAGTGGAAATGGGAGAGCATCATTATATAAAATTCAGTATGTTCTTTTTCTTTAAAGATGTTTATTTTTAGTATGAAAATTTATTTGACACATTAATTAAAAGTCATATAATGAAGCATGATAATGGTTCAGGCAAGGGAAACTGCAGTGCTCTAAAACTCTAAGGGAATGTTTTGCTATTTAACTTTAAGAAAAAATATTTGAATCAACTTGTTTTTAAATGGCTGTTTTAAAATGCTTAGAATATGTTTACAATTTCATACTTTCTTGGTAGGCTATTGTGGTGACTGATGGAGAACGTATTCTAGGTCTTGGAGACCTTGGATGTTACGGAATGGGCATCCCAGTGGGTAAACTAGCACTTTACACAGCATGTGGAGGACTGAAGCCCCAGGAGTGCCTGCCTGTTATGCTTGATGTGGGAACCGACAATGAGGTAAATGTTGTTCTGTGCTGTCATGAACATTTGATATATTTCCAGAGAGAAATAAACAAAATTGTGCTGTAATACTTGCTTGTTCAGTTAGATATGGTTAACAAAAAAAATCTCTTTTACCATAACAATAGCTCAGCTCAATTTTAAAGCAATTTATTTTGTTTAGTGCACATCCTTGCTTTAACGCTTAGGACACAACCTCAGAGACCTATGCTGCAGTGGGAGTTAGACATATGGGACAAAGCTGAATAGAAGAAAAGCTCAATTGATCCAACATTTAGATATGGTTACATTGCTCCTTGAATGACATGCAAGAGCTGGCAGCAGCGCCACCCCTTGGAAAATATTCTGCAAATAGTGCTCCAAAAAGTATTTCTTGCATTAATACATGGAATGGGCCTAGCTTCTGTACTGGAACAAGGGCCTGAGTAGTGTGTTATGCAAGTACAGGAACAGCCGTGCTACAGTGTATGCTCAGTTTCTATCAGTGTAGAATCAAGTTCTTGCAAAGAAGAAAAGTTTACGGTTTAATTATATGCATAATTTTATGTGTATTCTATGAAGAAATGATAGTCTGAATCCTAAGAATTTATTTGTTTTATTTTTGTACATTGAATTGTACATTGAGTTCTTGTGCACATTGCCAAAGCTTCCCCCCAAAACTGGAAAGCCCTCCAGGGAATGGTGTTTGGTATGGTGGTGGGGGTGGGGGTGTGGTGGTGGGGGTAGCAGTAACATTAGGACGATAAAAAGTAAGTAACATCTGCTTCACACATGCAGAGGAGCTGTTCTACTATACCTCTGCTGATCAGAACCACTGTGTGTATTACCATTGCTTAAGAATGACAAGCCCTAAACTAACTCCAAATTAAAATACTTACTTATGATTGTATACATTTTTTAAAAACTACTAATCATAGATTTAATAAAATAAACACAAAACATCTTTGCCTGCACACCTTTGATTTCTTTGATTGGAAATGCCTAGACACATGGGAATCACTCTGCAACATAAAGCAGGGAAATGATATACATTATTGCAAAGCAGAACTGGTGGAAATGATTTGTGTGATGCTATTTGAATATTCTTGGCTGCACAAGGAAAATATAGTAAAAACCGGAATGTGATGAAAATATTTTGGATGGTTTAAAGCTATGTTGTGATGAAAAGAATGCTTTAGTAAGTACATCAGATGATTTGGTAAGTACATCTAACCATTAACTGTCATTGATCAAAAAAAAAATCAGAAATATAAAATTACAGAGGGGAATTTACCTTCCATTAAGACAGAGAGAATCATGGAATTTAACTTGAAAAAGAGAATAGATCAGTATAGTATGTTAGCTTGCTGTAAGCTGAATCACATAGACACAGTAGAGAGTAAATCTAGTAAGGCTAGTTGGGAATTTCCTGATGGAAACTATTTTGATTTTTTAAAATACTGTGTTTCATTATAACTGGAATGCTGTGATCATTTTCTACTGCCAAATTGAATTTGCAGAACAGTACGGAGTTCCCAGTCAAACAGTAGAAAGTTCTAAGGCTGTGTTTGCACAGTCCTTTCATGAAGTTCAGATTATATTTTGGTTTATCATCTCAAACACAATCAAGTCTGTACTACACTTCTGTCATTGTTGACTGATCAGGACTAAGAGTTTCCTACCCAGGACCTTCCAGGTAGAGCTGTACATACCATGAAATGTTTGCTTTGGGTAGTAAATTGTGCATGCAATATGCCTAAACCTGCCTACAGCCTATGTTTCTGAGTTCCAGCTCAAAGTGGAAAAGAGGATGCCATTTTGATTTTTTTATTTTGCTTCAAGTGGGAATACTGGAGGCCATTCTACTTCCTGAATTGGGGTGTGGGGTGGATATATATTTTTGAAATCAATAAACTTGAGCAACTTCTGGAAGATAGTAATTATTATGTGGTCATAGACTTGAACAAAAATAAAACTAACAAAACCTGCATAACATACTTTACATTAAAATAACTTATAACACAAATATAATTTCAAATGTATAGAATAGCTTATACATATTTTAAAAGAGATAAACACATAAAATATACAGATAAAATCATGAAATATGGATATTAAAAGGAATAACAGGACCAAACTGATTATCTGGGTGAAGAATTAAGAAAAACAATTTGGTTTTATTGAAGGGAAATTCCTTTCCATGACTCTGCAGATAGAAAGAGAAATTTGGTCACAGTCTCTGTTGTTGATTTGTTCATATCTGTCAAGAAGTACAGTGGGCTTTTGGTATCTGCTGGGGTTTGGTTCTGGGACCCCCCCCCCTCTCCATGGATACCAAAATCCATAGATATTTAAGTCCCATTAAATACAATGGCACAATAAGCTGGCGTCCCTTATATAAAATGGCAAAATCAAGGTTTGCTTTTTGGAATTTATATATTATAAAGATATTTTGAGACCATGGATGTATGAATCCATGGATAACAAATCTGTGGATATGGAAGGATGGGTAAAGGTAAAGGTAAACCAATCTTCTAATTGGTTTAATAAGAAATAGCAACAATTAAGAGCTGTATATCAGCAGTACTGTCCATTCATCTAATAATAATAATAATAATTTGTTTTATTTATATACCGCTATTCCAAAGATCATAGCGGTGAACAGCAAGTAAGCTAATTAGCAAGTAAGCTAATTTGCCCCCAACAGTCTGGGTACTCATTTTAGCAACCTCCTCGGAAGGATGCAAGCCTGAGTCGAGCTTGGGCCCTTTTGCTGGTCTTGAACTCACAACCTTGTGGTTTTGAGTGAATGGCTGCAGTACAGGCATTTACCCACTTCTTTTCTTTCTACTTCTGTCCAACTTTCCTAGCAATATTGTCTTTTCTAATGGGTTATGAGAAGGCACGACTCATTAGAAAAGACAATAGTACTATGAAAGTTGGAGGAAAGTAGAAAGAGAAAAAGACTACATGCTAGATGGATGGGCTCTGCTAAGGAGGTTAAGGGTATAAATGCAGGAACTAAACAGAGTAGTGGAGGATAGGGAACCTTGGAGATTTGTCATCTACAGGGTAACCATGAGTTAAGATCAAAGGCAGTTAACAACAATAACAAATATGGTGGTAGATCTAAATATTATTATATCAGCTGATGCAATTTGTTCACATGTGGAAAGCCATTTAATAGATGTGTGATTGACATGGAGATTAGCAAGGACAACCAGCTTTCATTATCTTTCTTCCTTGTTCAGGAACAATATTCAAGTTAATAAACAAAAAGCCATTGATGTTTATTTTTATTATACACTAGGTCTCGTGTAATAAGCTTACATGTTTAGGAGTTCCAGTACATCTGGATCTACTGACTTGGAAGCCTATGCAATTAAATTCCAAGAAAGAACTTTAAGCTGCTCATTATTTAAAGGGCACATATTAAAATGTGCCTTTAAAGATGAAGCTATGAATGAAACAGCACAATTAGAATATGTTTATGTCTATAGGCAAGATGTCAATCCAGCCTCTGAATTTGATCCATCACTCCCTTTTCATCAACAGAAACTGCACCATTAGTCTTTGATGCAATCTTTCCATCAAAAAAAAAGGGGGGGATACAGATTGCAGTGTTGAGGGAGAAACAGCTTGACCCTATTCATCTACTACAGAGCCAGCCTAGGCGGCCAAGCCAACTGAGCATAGGTGAACATTTTCTTGTTGAGGGAGAGTTCCCATCGCTTGTGCTGTTGACCCCTTTCTCCCACTCAGTCCCATCTGGATTTGCATTGGTGTTTCTGTCCTGCCCTAGTTATTCATTCTTTCCAATAATAAAATCCCTATCAAGAACCTAGGAAACTATCAGAGTATATCAAAACAGTTCTACTAGTTTATCAAATAATCCTGAATCTGTATGAGAAGGGATCTAAAAGAAAATAAAAGGCCCATTTCTTGGGGGAAAAGACTTTGTCAGCTCCAATATAGGATTAAGCTGAGGCTTCTCTAGCTCAGGCTTTGACTTCCTATGAATTTTGAAGATTAGGGAAGAGCATTGCTCTTCAAAACTTAGTACATTTTATAGGACTTCTTCCCAAAAGCAGATTTGGATTACCATCATTTGGGCTTGCGCTCCTTTTAATGGGCACAGTAGTCAGAATATTCATTACAAAATCTAGAGCCTGCCAGTCTTTGAAATCAGCAATGGTACAGATATAATATAGTCATGAAGCAAATAGTCTATGTACTTAATATCAGTTATATTAAGAGTCCCAGAAGAAGCTGGATCTCTTAATTATAAGAAATGTAATTTGTGCTGTAACTAGAACAGCATGCCTCTGTGCATTGGAAAATTACTGAAATCTAGCACATAATGCTTCAGTACTAAATTCCAAGTTGGCACAAGGTCAGGAACGACTCCAAGAGAGTCCTGGTTTTTGTTCACTATCCCTCATTCTGTGCCAATCCCAGATGATCTTGATTGAATCTTGTGTTTCTGCCTTCTCAAATCAAACTGTTTCCCTATTCTTTTTACAATCCAAAGTGTGTGTGTGTTGGGGGGGGGGAATTAACTGTCTAGGAGGTATTTGTGGTTACATCCCTTCCCTTTTCTGCTGTGCAAAATTATTCTGTCTCTTAGGCTTTTCTGAGGGAAGTGACTCAATTCCCCCTTCCTCCTTTGTGTCTTACCTTGTTTAGATTTTAAACGTTTGGACAGGCACTATCGAATTAACTACACAAAACAAGCCACTCCAGCTATAGGGCAGGAATTAAATGCTTCAGATGAACAAGCTTCAAAATATTTGGTGTCAAACATGAAATAGGCACCAGTAGTATGATCTTGTGACCACTAGAGACTTCCTCCATCCCTCCCTTTTGAGTAGTGTTTTTTTCTTTTCCTAAGTACTAACAGGAATAACACTCTGGATGACAGTTATGTGTTTTATATTTTTGGCCTAAGTATGTCGGGGAAAGCATTTACAACTGATATCATTCTTTAAAAAAAAAATCTGTGGGAGGTAGAATTTGGAGTAGTGAAGTAACCAGGGCAGTAATAGCTCTTCCGGTCTGCAACTCTCTGTTCCATATTGCCTTCCTAAATTGCTTCTCCTGCATAAAATTTGAACACAGCTGAGACATAGAGGTGATATGGCATAGGGAAACAGCAGACAGGACCAAAGGCTACACATCCTGCCTGGGTTTGATCCTGCTGAGGAACCTGTGGGGCACAATGGGACAGACATAGGAAGGCAAGCTGGATATTGCAGCACCAAGGATAGCACCTGGTGACTAAACTGAAGCTATGTATGCCTTGCCATTCAAAACTTGTTCTTAGGCTCCATACTTTCAAAAATGGAAGCAGGATTGGGCATCTTGGGACCCTCCAGATGCTGCTAGGATGCTGCCAGATGCTGCACACCAGCCCTAACTAGCATGGCCAAAAATGAGAGAGAATGAGAGCTGCAGTCTATCAGCATCTGGAGGGAAACAGGTTATTCACTGCTGATTTAGAGAGACAGGCCACTAATGTGAATGGTAGCATCATGTTTCTCTCCCTTTTCCTAAGACCTCCTGTCCAGTACCTTGCCTTTATTAGCATACTGGTTCTATAGCCCTGGTGGCACAGTGGTTACATGCCAGTACTGCATCCACAGCATTGAGAATTCAGTCCCGCAGGGTGCCAGGTTGATTCAGCCTTCCAAACTTTGGAAGGTTGGTAAAAAGAATACCCAGCTTGTTGGAAGGCAATTGGCTAACACACTGTAAACCTCTTAGAGAGTGCTGAGTTCATTATGAAGCTTTATAGCAATGTAAAATGCTACTGCTAAAAGTGCTATTACTGCTATTATTATTATTCTGTCAGAACATAGTGTTTCTTTGTCAGGGTCTGGGTCACTGTTGGATCTTGGGGTGATTAATCCCTCCTTCTTGCTCTCCAAATCTCTTTCTCCAGAAGCTGCTTTCATAATATTATTGTTCTCTTATTGGATTGTTAAATACATTGAGTGTTCTGGGTGGCTGTTGTTTTCCTTGTGAAATGTGATTAATGTATGAAGTTGAACTTCACATGCTTTGGAATATATTAAGATGGTGTGGATTTCATACCATTTAAGCTCAGACTTTTCTATATTGATGTAAGGCACAGTTTTAATAAAGCTAGGAGAAAATCTTTCCAGAAACAATACTTTCAAAGGATATAATCTTAAGAATTGTTTGATCCAGTTGTGAAAGCGCTGAGTACAACAACACATAAAAAATCAGCCTACATATTAGATGGAATGTGTATTTCATTGTATACTTGTGCTGTGGAAAAATTTAGAGTTCAAATGTTTTCCTGTTCTGTTCTGTTTTGTTTTTGTTTTTTATTTCTTTTGCTCTTGGGTTACTGCTTCTGTAACTATTTTATTTTATTTATACAAGATGATATTTATAAAGTATCACTGTATACTCTTATTTGTGCAGAAACCTTAATTGGGGCAATGGCAGCACATTCACATATTACTATAGCTCTGCTATATTTTACATTTTTGGATTTTTCACTCAGGTGCCAATTACATGCAATTTCATACCAGTATATGTGATTGAGGGAGTAATTTTGAAATAAAGTGCTAGTATACCTGTGGATTCGAATGCTACTTTCCATGTACTTAGCTATCTGTGCAGCAAATCTCCAGATAGGACTATTAATCAGTTTAAAAACAATTCTTAGTTACTCAGGAGTCTTTAAAATGATAAAGAACAAAAGACTGCTAGAGTATGAGGTGTCACTAGACCATTTCCATGCATACACACCCTGGTTTTCTGAGAATAAGACCTTACCACTATCCCTCCAAACTGAAGAACCAAAAACAAACAGCTATTGATGCCTTTTTACCTTCATAGTGTACATCTTTTAGTTGTCATCTGATAATTTAAATACTTTGTTTTCTTTTTATTTATATAGAAATCTAGCACACATGCAGTACTCAGAATGGGTCACACAATACTTTAAAATCACAGTACATTATAAAGACATAGAACTTTTAAAAATATTAAAAATACAATAAAATACCTGTCATAAACCCTTCCTTTTAAATTTATTTAAAAATATGGCAAATAATCTGTTTCTAAATCAAAGAATGAATACAAAACACACTAAAATTTAGTATAATCCAAATTACACCACTCATTTAAATATATAACATGTATTTCCCAGTTTCAGTATTTTCAAAATCCTTTTTTCAGGTTATCAGTACTTCTCCATTTACAAAATGTATCTGAACTCGTTCTTCTTAATTACCATCCAGTTATCTTCGGCTCATGGGACTCTGTGAATGAGAGACCTTCAACTCACCCTATCATCAACTACTCAGGTCTTGCAAACTCAGGGCCATGGCTTCCTTGATTGAGACTATCCATCTAAATAGATGGGGTGATAAAATGCATTCTTGCCTGTGTTTCTATTTTCTAAAAAGAAGAATGGGGGAACTTAGAGGTGAAACAGACTGGCATAAAAAGCCAGCTTCCAGCCAGCTTTGGAGTGTGGCACACAGACGACACATGCCCCCAAGTCACCTGGAAGTTGGCTTCAAGCTGCTTGGCTGTCCACATATGGGCCAGCTTTCAAGCACTCTGGTGGTGTGCCATTTACACACCACATGCCACCAGAGCAACTTAAAGCTGCCCATGAGCCATGGCGGACAGGAAAGGCCACCTTTTGGCTAGGTTCAAGGTGGGTTGGGGCCATGGCATGCAGAAAGGGTGGCTTGAAGCTGCCACTTTGTGGCGGTCTGTTTCGCCTCTTATTCTCCTTTTAATTAGGAGAGGATAATGCGCTCAATAGGTGAAACAATTCTAAAGATTATGAATTTATTGGAATTATATTCTTGTTTTTCTGCTTTGTTCATGGAAAACAATTATAATAGAGGAGTGTGTGTGTGTGTTAGTGCATGCACACTCATTTTGTCCAATATTTGACCCTCAGTATTGAGTACTTGTAAAGAATCAGGTGACAAGGAGCTAGTGATCTTTTCACCTGGTCTGATATTTACAAACCTCTGCAAGTGGGTACAGGTTGAAAGTTTGATTAGGTAGATTGAGCCATTCCTGACAACTCTGCATCAGTAAGAGATTGCTTATGCAGTAGTGGAGAAAGGTGCAAAATATGTGTTGTTTAAACAGCACAACTGCTAGTGATGCCCGTGTAGAAGGGAGTAGGTTGGGCCTTTGCCTAGGCAGTTTATAGATGAAATGGTTAGGGAACTCTCTGTTGCTCTGTGTCAGATGACTGCAGTAGGTGTGGTGAGAAATGTCCAGTTTATATTTTGTAGGCCACAGGGTACAGAGAAATCTAGATGCTTTTCCTGAGCAGGCCAACAGATGTGTGCTTCATTGTTTCATAATTACAGCAAGATTGTTCACAATGGGTGTCTACTGTATCTACTGTTCTACAGATGTGCAGATTATGGGTAGGTGAACCCCAACATTTGAACAAGACTTTATATATGATGAACCTGTGTAGAGTAGTATAACGTTGTAACAATACATCCATATTTGTAGATAAATAGATTTAGAATTTTGCAACTTATGCTTTTTCTGGGCTTTGAAAAGGGTGTTGGAAAGTTACACATCAGCACAACACTGAACCATATTGGCAGCTTTCGTGAGATGATTCAAAGGGAACTTGTGTTCTCAGCTGTCCAACAGAAACAGCAAGAGTACTCATGTTGTTTCAATTACTTTGGCAATGCTTTACAGGCAACATACAGTAAATGCTGTAAATCACTACTGCTAAATTCAAGTCCAAGTACTTATCAAAGTACTTATACCTGGCAGGAGCCTCAGCTGGACGGTAAGTTGCCCATCCTAAAATACACACACTCTTATTAGTTGCAAAAACTATTCAGGATTTGGGCTGCTAAAATCAATAGGACCACTATTCATTAAATGTTTATAAAGCGAGCCTTTGGAGTCTGAAAAAGAAAGTTGTCAACAGTTCAGTGACTTAGTTGAATACGTTTCCTAAATATTTTCCTGGAGTTTTTTGGAAGCTTGGCCTTAATGTTTTTTCTTCTTTTTCTGGGTTAGTCATTCACAGATTATCACCTAACAAAGATGCTACATGCATAAAAAGGAATTAATGTTCATAGCTGTTTTTAATAAAACTTCAGCTAGAAAATATGGTATCTTGCAAGAAGATTACAGAGAGGCAAAGATTTACAGTAATATAATTGCACTGATAGAAAGAAGCCCAACAAGTTTACATAGTATTGATGGGAAAGCAGACTATACTGGGTGATCAATTGATCATCTTATCCACCAAATTGCTATTTTTTTAAAGAACATGTTTCATTTGCGTGCGCCAGACAGAGCATTACTGGGCTAGGTTCCTGTTGAAGTGGCTATATTTGTTACTAGATGAGACACATCAACAGAGTGCTAATGAAAGGTATGTTTATCATTCTTAAATATGAAAATTCCTGGATTAAAAAATTCCTGTACTAAAATACCAGCTCACATAGCAGGTATGATGAACTTAAGTAATATAAGATGCTGATAAAATTTTCCTGTTTTACCAATGCATATGGCCTGATCCTCATGTGTCAGAGTTCCTTCTTCCATGAAAACACAATCTAATCATGTCTATGAATTGCAGTGGATTCCCCCCATTTTTTTTTAGAGATAATGGCTATCTTTTAAATATTGTTAAAAATATTTCCACACATCTTATATTTCAAAACAATGCATATATATGAATTAACAAAAAGAGAAAGCACACTTTTTAGTTTAGAGGAGAAAGAGTATCTTGACAATACTTGGATCTGGTTGTGACTATCAACATTCAACCAATTGCATGTTTCAGTTCAAAGCACCCCATATATTTTCAGTTATGTAACTATAGACAAGAACAATGGATAAAGAACCTTTGTTGCAGCTACCCTGAGGTCTCAATTGAAATAGTAGCTTCTAATTGGCTGCAGCTTTAGCTTCAGCTCATTGTCAAGCAAATTTATTAGAGATAAGCCATAGACTCACAAATCAAAATTTAACCTTGTACCTGGGCCAGACATCTCATGCTGGCTATAGCAGCATATATTGCCATGAATGTTAAAGATGTGAACTGGAACACAATGGCTTGTTACAGACAGCCAAAATAAAGCTGCTTCGAGTCACAGTGGAGGTATGGTGTTTCAATGATGCATGTGTCCTAAGAGTCCAGAAGCCGCACCAAAGCCACGCTCCGTCATTTGTGGCTTGTGATCTTACTTAAGGGATCTGATGAAAGTGTTCATACTCGCAAAATAGAAGTGTATAGCACATAATCTTCCCACTTTCTAAACCAGGGACAGTTAAGATTCTATTACTGATGAGAAGAACTGATCTGGACAAGTCAGTGTAAATCACAAGGCTTGAAAGAAACTTTGCAAGATATATATTAATTTATTAATTTATTTTACTATTTGAAGTCTGCAAGGGTAACAGTTTCTCTTATTAGTAGATCATTGGCACCATAAAAACAGGTCTAACTGCTTGAAAGAGATAGCAATATGGGATTTGTAGGGATAGGGATGCTTTTCAACATTGAACATCAAATTATAGCATGACTTCCAGTTATCTCAGCATGGATGCCTCATTGTTGCCTTAAATATAACATGATAAAGACAGATCTACTACTTTTTCTGCCAGAACCTTCTTTACAACATACATTTTCCATTGCTATTAATATTCCCATTTATCCTGTGAAGGAAGCAAGTAATCTTGGCTTTATTTTTTTACTTTTCTTTTGTCTTTTGTTCCTCACATTGAGGCTATAGTAAAGTCATGTTATTTTTTTTCTTTGTAATTGTTATTATTTCTTCCTATCTCTCCCCCCTCCCTCTCTTTTTCTCTCTTTATACACATATTTAGATTGTACTACTTTGGGTTTGGTTGTTTTATTTGTAATGTGCCACATGGTTTGAGCATAGGACTGTGACTATGGAGATTGGGGTTCGATTCCCCACTTGGCCATGGAAACCTGCTGGGTGACCTTGGGCAAGTCACATACTTTGAGCCTCAGAAAATCCTGCGATAGGTTTGTCTTAGGAAAGCTATAAGTCATAAATTATTTTAAGATACACAGCAGCAGCAACAACAAACAAACAATAATGATTTATTGGAGTTTTCATTTTGCACTTCTTAGACTTGGACCCCAATATTATCTAATCATTTCTCTGAGAGATATGAGAAAAATGGAATCTAATTCCATATGCATTCCCTAGTTTTTGTCTCATCTGTCACGTCCATTGATTAAAGGGGAGATGTGCAAAAATATACAAATATGCACGTTATCTTGGCTGGAGAAGCTGGGCAATTGGTCAATTTCTGTACAAGTTTCTGGTAATGTAGACCATTGTAGTATTTAAATCCTTAAGAAGCATGAGTAGTGCTTGGATTTAAACAATGGCTATTTTTTGTTGGAAGAGAAAATGACAATTAATAGAGTATGAAAGAGAGATATTTTTTAAAAAAGTGAATATATCTAGCTGATACCCAAACTTAGGGTTACTGATCTTTGTCTCAAGGTGCAATGCTTGATAATATACTAGCACTTAAAGCTCTTGCAAGATCTGGAATAGTCTTAGGATTTAGGAGGTAAAGTGCAGCATGTGGGCTAAATTGGAGAATTAAGACTATAGGAAGCGCGAGGAACATAAAGGCAAATAAAGACAAATGACCACATTTGCGCTGTGTTAAACAGGAAGGTATTCTATTGAAGGGAAAGGATGATTTCCTACCCACCTTTTGTGATGTTGGATAATATTGATGTCAAGGTTGAAGGTGGGACAGACCTTGCTTCCAGCAGGTAATATGCTTAATATTAATTATAATAATCTTAGAGTGAATTCCCAGCACAAGGCAGTAAAGGAGAGGCAATCTGCATAGATCATTAATCAGCTGTGTGCCTATGTCTGGAAAGGGGAGTCCTGTGCCAGTAAAGAACAAAGTAATGGATAATTTTTCATGATATTCACAGAACGTTTAGTAGTCTGCCACTGCTTGCTCATTTTGCCAAACTATTATAAAGAAAGAGGCTTTTAAAAAAATACCTTATTTAGAATGTGGTTTTGTAATTTTTCCTATGTTCTAAAATAAAGGTTGCTTCATTAAAAATGGCTACATCTTGGGCAAATCAGCACAAATACCAATTAATCATATAAGGCAGCCTTATTTTTCATTTTCCTTACATTAATTTTGCCAGGAATTCATCTGACCTTTTGGATACTACAAAAAGTGATTATTTGTAACTGGACTCCTGTTTGGGTTGCAGTGGGGATGGAGAAAGAGAAAAAAACGTACAGTATATAAACAGTATACCAATTCAACTGTCAAGGCTTCCCACAAGACTGCTAGGAGCTGGTACTTGATTAGGATGCTGAAAAATTATCATTTGGAGATGTGCTTTGGGTCACTTGAGAAAGCAATTATAAATGAGTTTAAATATCTACAGTAGCAAATATATGCAGTCTCTCTTTGGATACAAGTGAGCCAACTTAGAATCATAGACTCCTAGAGTCACAGAATCATAGAGTTGGAAGAGACTGCAAGGGCCATCCAGTCCAACCCCCTGCCATGCAGGAACTCTCAGACAAAGCACCTCTGACAGATGGCCATCCAGCCTCTGCTTAAAGACCTCCAGGGAAGGAGACTCCACTACACTCTGAGGGAGTGTGTTCCATGGTCCAACAGGCCTTACTGTTACGAAGTTCTTCCTAATGTTAAGGTGGAATCTCTTTTCCTGTAGCTTGCATCCATTGCTCCGGGTCCTAGTCTCTGGAGCAGCAGAAAACAAGCTTGCTCCCTCCTCAATATGGACATCTCTTCAAGTATTTAAACAGGGCTATCATATCACCTCTTAACCTTCTCTTCTCCAGGCTAAACATCCCCAGCTCCCTAAGTCATTCCTCATAGGACATGGTTTCCAGACCCTTCACCATTTTAGTCACCCTCTTTTGGACACGCTCCAGTTTCTCAACATCATTTTTGAATTGTGGTGCCCAGAACTGGACACGGTATTCCAGGTGGGGCCTGACTAAAGCAGAATAGAGTGTGACTGTTACTTCCCTTGATCTAGACACTATATTTTTATTGATGCAGCCTAAAATTGCATTGACCTTTTTAGCTGCTGCATCGCACTGTTGAATCATGTTCAGTTTGTGGTCTACTTGGACTCCCAGATCCCTTTCACATGTAGTCTTGTTCAGCCAGGTGTCAGCCATCCTATATCTGTGCATTTTTCTGCCCTAAGTGCAGTACCTTACATTTATCTGTTGACCTTGCTGTTTTTTCTTTTCTTTTTTTTTTAACAGACATTGCTAAAAGATCCTTTGTATATTGGGCTGAGACATAAAAGAATCAGAGGCCAAGCTTATGATGACCTTCTAGATGAATTCATGCAAGCTGTGACATCCAGGTAAATGGTTTTATTTACATAGTTTATTTACCTCTAAAATTCTATTTCTTAGGGGTGGAAGGAAGCACTAACGAGATTAATTTGTTTTCTAGCAGTTCTTTAACGCTTTATAAGATGTGTTTGGTAACCTTGTGTTCATTTCTTTATAATGTTGAGCTGTTATTAATTTACTTGTTTACAATGGGTACAAGAAGTTGAGGGAAGCACTACTGTTCTTATTTTATTAGGAAAAAACTCTGTTTTGAATTCGCCCCCCCCCCCTTCATTTTCTGGAAAGGAAACCAGAATGAGAGAAAGGCGTCTTTTATCATGAACTTTGTTGATCCAGTACTTGGAGTCTCGCTTATTATAATGGCTCAAGGAAATACTAAAGAAACAAATAAGAAATATTTCACGGGTTGCAATTTCTGATGAAGCCAAGAGTGATAGCTGCCCATGTGGATCATTTTACTGTGGATACCTTGCACTGTGGGTTACCTACCATGAGAAAGTCATAGCTGATCATAGCTGTAGCTGCATTTAGCAAAATATCTCACATGTCCAGTCATCATATGGTAGAGATTGCCTGTGAACTACACAGAAGTTTTTCTAGTTGGTATTTTAACATAATGCAGGTTTAACTGTCATGGAGGAAAAGTAATATATTACTTGCAGTATGGGAAGCTGTATGCTTCTTAAAAGTATTGTCTAGGGAAAAGAAGCAGGAGAATATGTTGCATCCTGCTTGTGGACTTCTTATAGGCACCTAGTGAGAACAAAATGTTGGATAATCTGACCCAACATAGCTCCTCCTGTGTTCATATTATAACCAGAGGGCTGTTCCATATTAGTGGCATGAAATAATCCAGAACAAAATGGGATTTCAGCAACTGGAATTATAATTATTGTACAGTCTGCCCTCCCCATATGCAGGGGATCCTTTCTGGACCTCCCCCACCCCTGCATATGGTGAAAAGAGCGTATGTTCAAGCCCCATAGAAAATAATGGGGCACGTGCTTGCGGCGGTGCATGGGGCACAAGGTACGAGTACGCGCCCCATTATTTCTGCCGGGGCTTGCCTTCCATGTAAGCTCAAAGCTACGGAAGGCAAGCCCACCTATAAGGAGGGTCGACTGTACTGACAAGTTGGCATGATTACTAGATTTAGTATAAAAGTGGTGTGCACAACCATGTGTTTTATCCTACTTGTTAATGTTACATGAATATCAGTGGGGCAAGACATGACAGGAGCCATATGGTGGCTGAAATGGAGAGCATTTACATCAGTTCCTTGAGTAAAGCACAACACCTTGTAATAAAAAGATGTGAGAAAATAATTATTGGCAGCCTAGCAGGATGGATATGCCTTATATAATACTGATACAGTTGTTGCTGTTCTGCATGTCTATTGGACTGACAGCAAACTTTCATTAACAGTTAGTTCTCACACACTCATATACATGAATTCATTACTACACAGCTAAGAACTCATAGTTCAGTATGTAATTTAACTCCAATGAAAACAGTGTCTATGTCCTGATTTTCAAAGAGCTGTCTGTGGTGGTAGCACAAGAACTCTCTCACCATACTTTATCCTGTCAATGCATTTCACCTCCTGATCCCACTGCATGCCTGTGGGTTCTATGTTTATCTAATCTATAGTCATAAACAGGAACCCTAGTTATAGAGCTAATCATGCATACAGTTCTTTGAAGCACATTTTCATGTTTTACTCAGGGCATAGTTTAGGGCAAAGCCAGTGGACAAAAGAGGGCAGGATTGGGCCAAAGATCACAATTTGGCATGGTTCCAAAGACTGATTGAATTCAGATATGTAGGGACCCTGAGGGACACAGTATAGCTGTCTACCAGAACTCTTCCCTGCTTTGTAGCAGGATTAATAATATGCAACCCAATATGATAGTGTTTTGTAAACACAGAGCAGAATAGACTAGGGGGTTAGAATTTGACAGGAATTATAGCTGTACTTGAGCCAGTGTGGTGTAGTGGTTGAGTGTTGGATTATGACTTGGAGATCAGAGTTTGATTTCCACTCGACCATGGAAACCTACTGGGTAACCTTGGATGAGTTACACACTCTCAGCCCCCCCCCCCATTCAGTTTGCCTTAGGGTTGCCATAAGTTGGAAATTCTGGAAGGCACACAACAACAGCAATAACAGCAAAAATAATCAATTTAAGCTGTGCTTACTGTTTCACACTCCCTCAGTCAGCCCTCCATATCCACGGGCTCTTTATCCACTGATTCAAGCATCCACAGTTTGAGAATAATTTTAAAAAATATAAATCCCAACAAGCAAATCATGATTTTGCCATTTTGTATAAGGGACACTATTGTACTGTGCCACTGTAATTATTGGCACTTGAGCATCCACAGATTTTGGTATCCACCAGTGTTGGTGGTGAGATCCTGGAACCAAACCCCTGCGGATGCTAAGGCCTGCTGTACATATCACATTCTTCTTGTCTCACTGCTTTTCTTGTGAATTTATGTTACCAATTGCAACTTTTTATTCCAACTGCAGAAATAAGGATTTTTTTTTCTGTCTCAAGAATTTCCCATACAGGCTGCAGTAAATGTAATATGTCTATATCAGTTGTCTCTATTCCTCCTGCTGTATTTTTGGGCAGGCCAACTGATGATATTTTAAATGGGTGTGTGTCATATTTGCTGTAGAGGTTTTAGAGTTTGGGGTCTGAGCACAGAAACACAAGACACATAGGACAGTATGCGAATATATTGATGTGTGCCACCTTGGCTCCCATCCTGGGAGAAAGGTTGGATAAAAATAATTTATATATAATTTTAATAATTTAAATTTACATATAATTTAAATAATAATATATAATTTGCCCCCCCCACACACACACACATACGGAGAGAGAGCGAGGGAGACAGTAGCAATCTCACTAGGAACAGCAAATCATTTGGCATGTAATGTAATAACTTCGGTCCTAAATCCTTGACAGAGGGCTAGGTTTTCATTTTTTAAACATAAATGGTTAGTCTCCGTTATGAAGTGAAATGTTGATATTTGATATTCATGAATTTAGTAGATTGTTCATCCCTACTTTGCATTGTTGTTGTTGTTGTTGTTGTTGTTGTTAAAAGTAACTGAAATGCATTAAATGTCACACCCTCTCCATCCATGGTAATATCAAACTTTCATTTTGCTTAAGAACAAATCCATCTCCTATATCCATACATTAAATAAAAATGTTCAAATTTCACCATGATTGTTTTTGTTTTACATTTCATTAGAATATTATAGGACTTGCCATTAATTTATTCATTTGGCAAGGTCTTTTCCTCTGGCAAAGGAACATGTTGGCAAGAAATCGGATAAACGTGACTCTTACGGGAAATCCTGAAGGAATGGTTAGGCTGCACAGCAACTTCTATAGCAATGTTTAATATTGTGAAATTCTAGAGTTCTTAGTTCAATCAGATCTTGGTCCATTCTAGATTTATGATTACCATTAATCTCCTGCAAATTATTCTTATGATTGTAACCACTGTTGGGGAAACGATGCACTTTTTGTTTACTTACAAATTAGTTACCAGGAATATGGTAATTCATAAAAGGTTGTTAGTTTTTTCAGGTATCATAGGACTCTGTTTTTTCTGTTTGAACAAAGCATCGCTGTGTGAAACTGGTATGGCAAAATTACTTCATGACAACAATTTGTCATAATGTGCATTTTGATTGTAGATTATAGAAAACAAAATAATTTTATTAGGAGTAAGGATGATTGCTGATTTTTATAGTGTATCAGTTTGGAATGTCTTATGAATTGAGCACAAGCAATGGTATACACAATTTGTTTTCTATTAGAGCAACTGTAATATGTCACGTTATTATTTTTGACTTGTAGGAGTAGTTTTTCCATTTGCTTCTCTGACAAAACTAAGTTATTTGCTGTTTTAGTCTTTTATGTATTCTTTAGCAACCAAGGAAGGCATTTATCTTAAAAGGATGACAAGGGACACACATGGTAATTTGCAAAATGGCTAGCACAGCAAGAAAATGTGCAGACTGTATATCTCTGGATGCCTAACATCACCAAAACTATGGTTTTGTAATGCTACATAGTTTTGTAATGCTTATTCCTGGACAAATTTACCTATTCTTTTGCTGCGCCCACTATACTCTCTGGCTTATGACCTTTAAAAGTGCCTGTGGAGGAATAATTACTGATAATAAAGTGTTATGTCTGGGTAGCTGGTACACTCAGCAGGAGTGTTAGTCTTTGCCAAACTGCAGGTGCTATGTTGATGGGGTTCCTGTACATTTAATACTAATATAGGACAGGAGTGGGTAGATGTCATGTTGTGGAATTTCAGCTAGATGCTTGAGGTTCTACCTAACAGTATCAGGGGCAAAATGATGGATTGAAAAAGTAGTGGGGGTGGGGGCAGATGTAAAATGATATGCAAAGGTACAGCATTAATTATCTATTTCAGACTATGAGCAACTCATGTTCAGCCTGGGAATTTATTTTTAGTACCAGTCGTGTGCTTTCACACACAGTTTTTGCCATCTCTAACTTTGTGTACTTCAGGAATTGAATTTAGGGAGAATTTTGTTGTTGTTGTTGTTGCTATAAGAGCTAGCAAACCATGCCTGCTTATTTTAAATCAGGCAGAGATCTAAAGACTCAGATTTTGCCTATTGCTTGTGTAGATGAGGGAATTAAGAGCTTGGTATTATATAAGGGTAAAGGGCTTTTTAATTTTTCTGGACTGATGGACTGGTGGAGTAGATGTCACATCTCTAAAGACCCAAGGCAGAAGTTGTTCTGTACACGTTTAGTATACTCAGGTCTAAAGGGTCAAGCAGACTGGCAGCTTGGAGCAGCCAGAGGCTATTTCAGCCCCAGTTGCACCCCAATCAGTGTGGGACCATGATGACCAGGCACCACGTTCCTGAGGCTGGCGGCTGCTGCTGTGGTCCCAAATGGGCCACCAGGAAGGAGCACCTTTTTTGCTGGCAACCCTGACACAGCTTCAGCCCAGTCCAGGGGTGCATGTCATCTGTACACCACGCCCCCAGATCGGTCTGAAGTTGGCACTTTTTGTCCATGTTTTTCGGCCTAAGAGAATTTAAAATTGCCCACTGTTAAGAAATTGCCCCTTGTTGGGAAAGAAAGTATGTAAATGTAGGGCTACATTAAATTTAGTCACCTGGCAACACTAAGAGTGATGGCAGGCCATTCTTCTAATAGGTTTGCTGGAGAATTACTTGGCTGAGAAAAGATAATTTGATTCTTGAACTGCAAGAAGAACTTAATCGTTTGACTGATTTATTTCCTGGCAGTATTTGGCGTCTGCAATGTTCTTGACGCTTCTTAGGAAATCCATGCATCTGCCCCTGCTTCTACCTTTATAATCACAGTGATGTATGTACAACTGTAAAGAAGATCAGATCTTAAATCCTGGAAAATGAATTGTAGTCATAATCATACTTGCTATACTACACAAATGTGGGTAACTGACACTTCATTTGATACTCACACTGAAACTGACATTAAGTCAGTGGAAGGTCCACATGCTATTGTATTTCAATAAAGGCTTTTTTTTTTACTCTTCTTAATGAGGTTGTTTAAATTGAAAGGCCATCTAAATTTCTGCCTGCAGTGTAAATTACACTTAATAGGGAGCAAGTTCCACTGAACATTGAACATACTTTGAGTGAGCATATGTAGGAATGTCCTGCAAGTCAGATACTCACAAGATACTCCTTCCTTGGAGGTCTTTAAGCAGAGGCTAGATGGCCATCTGTCAGGGATGCTTTGATTTGGATTTCCTGCATGACAGGGGGTTGGACTGGATGGCCCTTGCGATCTCTTCCAACTCTATGATTCTATGAGTCTATGGTAAGACTCTGTTGTTCTCTTAGGTATTGTTAGGAAATTAAATGTGAATGTCAAGGTTCCCACCTTATTTGAGAGCTTGTATCCAGTTGTGTCTTTGTGCTTCCTTCTACAATAGTGGCTCCACATTTTCAGAGATAGTAGAAGGGTGAGATCAGAACTGCTGTTACTGGACATACACTTGTGCAAAGCAGTAGCACAACTTGTTGTGAAAGAGCTTGTACAACTAGTTATGTAAAGCAATAATGCAATGCAACTGTGGTAGCTGGGGTTTACACTTTGCTAGCATTAAACTGGAATTTGGCTAGTGATCTGAAATGATGGTTTGAAGAGGGTTTGCAAACCTAGGTTAGCAGTGACCATGGCTATTTGTGGTAAAAGTGTGGTGGTACACTGTTGCAGGATGCAAGGATGATTAAGCAGGAATTCAAACTAGACTGAATGGCAGGTACCCTTTAACTCATATACTTCTCCCAGTTTTTTAATGCTGGTTATTAAATAGGAAGCCTAACTTTTGCTATGACATATCTATGTTGTCTTGTGTCAGTCATTCCATGTGAAGTTATGTGTGTTAACATGAAAACTGAAAGGTAAAGTAGTTCCTTTAAATGCTTATGTAAACCAATTTAGATTCTGTGACACTGTCATAGATTCTTCTGGAATACTGTACACTTTTTTTCTCCCTTTGTAATCCAAGGTTTCCATTGCACAGGTAGAATAATTTTTATTGCAATTATTTTATTGGTTCAACTGTGACTGTGACTTCTGCACAATATTAGTGTGCTATTGTCCTGCATTACAGTACTGTATATGTTTTCTGTTTGCTTAAATGCATTTTCTTACTGGTAAATAATACCAATGGTTAATCAAATATTCCTACATGTCTGTTTTATTACACTTTGAGTGGTAAGAGGGACAGTGAGTGCTACCTAGTAAGATCTAGGCAAATTTCAATAAGAAAGAAAGAAAAGAAAAAAATAGAAGACATATGGAAGTACTTGGCAAAGCAAATCCAGCTGGAAAAATCAGAATAGTTCTTTTAGAAACTAATCAGAGAATGGTAGACAGACTTCTTCTTTGCATTATAATTTGTGTCTGTAATCTTAAATTTCATCTTAATCAATGTCTGTCATAGCAATGTACATAAAAAAGCAAATAATGATACTTATTTTGTTTCACTTGTGTATTTTTTTAAAAAAACAAACCCTCACAGCCTTAAAATCAGTTCTGGAGGAAAATTATGGTAGGCTCATACATTTTCCCCCTCTTCTTTTACTAAGCCTGCATTTTGAGGAGGAAAATTCAACATGGAAGGAGAAGGGCTATTTAATTTCCCTATTCTTATACAAGAAAAGATACTGGGAGGCCAAACCGCGTGGCTCCCTTACGGAGCAAAAAAGAAGCTCCAAAATGGAGCTTCTTCTGGCGGCGCGCTAATGACGCCGTGAGGTGCCAATGGCGTACTCGTGACATCATTAGCGCCGTGCGCCGTGTGGATGCACAGCGTCCGTTATGTCAAGATGGCGGCGGCCATGTGGAACGGCCGCCGCCATTTCTTACGGACAGAGTCCATAACAGGAATAGGGGCGTCTGGAAGAGACGCCCCTTTTTTAAACTGGGACGTCCTGAGGATGTCCCAAGCGGCGGTTTGTAACCCGCCAGAGACTCAAGTATGTCTACTGCTCATCTTCCAGCAGTAGTAGTTTGCCCCCAATGATGCAGCACCTGCAAACCTCTTTCCATGGAGTCCTAACCTGTAACTTAAAAATAAGCTAGGTTTATACAAATTAAAGCCAAATTATACCTTATAAGCATTGTAACAGTACAGTCATGAAACAGAAGCATTCATTAAATCTCATGTTCCTGGTTTCTTGTCTGTTACTACTTTTATTCTTTTGAAATTTCAATATATTTAAATAAATTCTTTCTGCTGCATACATTATCAATTTAGTGGTTGCTGCTTGCTTGGAAGTGCCATGGTCTCATATAAGAATCTCAGGTGGAGAGCTCAGTGAAAGGATAGATATGACATTCCTTCACTTTTTTGATATATTATACTTTGTTAGAGCAAACTAGAATTCTTTCTAGTGGAGGAGACCAACACTGATAAGTAATTAATTGAAGTCTCTTTATTTTTATCTCTTCAGTAACAATAAAGGAGTGAGGTGTTCATTATTGCTATTTTCCCCCTCTCGTGTAATACAGTATTCAGTATATTATACTGTATGACCATTGTATGTTAAGTACAGAGCCCTTCTGACATTATTTAATATACTCTTGACTTACAGTAGATTTGGATCTAGGGTTCGCCATACCTAGAGTCAATTAAGTCTCATTGATTTCAGCGGATCTACTGTAAATATGGCCAAGTCTGGACCCAACAAATTGATTCAGATCCTACTTCATGGAGATGTAGAGTAGATGTTCTACATACAGAACTATGCTGCGTCTCTCCTTTTAACCCCAACCCAACCCACCTTTTTGCTCTAAGAGAACCCTCACTGTGGCCATTTAGTGACTCATGGAAAATAGGAGGCATGAGAGAAACATCTGGGTATGTCAGCTGCTGAGCTCTCTGACAGACTCTTGGAAGTCTTGTTCTATGGCTGGCTATAGGGACACAGTTTTTCTGAGGCTCCTAGCTCTTCGCAATTATTGACTAGCCATGGAGAGAGTGCTCTTGCAGCTTTAAGTTAGGTTTGAGGGGGAATATGGGTCATCACACAAGGTTGGTAGAAAATTCTGACCTCCACAATGGCCAAAAAAGGACTTTACAAAGGCATGAGTTGCACTTAGGCCATTGTAAGTCACTTATATGATGCCAGCCATTGTCTTTTTTCCTCTTTGGTTCTCCACAGAGAGCACATGTGCTATGGGTGAATTCACATATACAAACAGCAGCATGGTGACTGCCTGAAATGCTGTTTATGCTTAAGCAGCATTCTTGCATAAAGTAGGTTTCTGCTAAGCTACCTAATATGATTCATAGTTGCAAAAAGCTGTTGTCTGCATATGTCCTTGCAACCTGCCATACATTAGTGCTGCTTTCCCCTGCATCAGGACTATGCCCTTTAACATATTATTGAACTCCAGTTCCAATCAGCCCTAGTGAATGGAAGTGTCTGATGGGAATAATCATTTATTGACATCAGGAAGGCAAAAGATTCCCTAGCCTATCTCTACACAGTGTTATGGCATCAAGCATGTCTTGGGTGCACCTAGAATAGACTGTACAAGGGATATTTGTATAAGATTTTGGGATAAGGAAAAAGAAGAAACATGACTGTCAATCACTTGCTGATATGGCTGTTTTTGGAATGAGGAGTTACTCAAAGCTTATTCCCTGCTTCTATGTTTCAGAGTCCAAAGTTATTTTACAGAGCTGCACAAGAGTTGTCATAATGGTAAAGGGTTAGCATCTTCTGGTCAGAAGCCAAACTAACTACTCATTGGACTTTTCTTTTTCTAAGTGCTGGCCAGGAGACCACAGAAGCTGTAAATTATGGGTGGAAAATATTTTAAAGGACGGTATTTGCAGACTAAATTTACCAAGTGCAGCTGGTTTGCTATATTTTCCAAATCAGATTTTAAAATATGATCCAGCTGTTTGCATTTTGCAATTAGCTGACATACCAACATTATGTCAAAAAGCCCTCAACTGACTTCCTGACTTACTATACACTTGGGATACTGGGCATTAGTTTGGAGTCAGTGATAAGTTGTACAGTACTTTGCTTTTTTGCAAGAATATGAAGGGATAGGTGCCTTATCATATGGATGTTTCCTTAGGTTTTGTTTACTAATCTCATTTTAAAAAAACAGATTAAAAATTCTGGCATTGAAATATTCACTGCACAGTTTGATTGGATTTTTTTTATGCTGAACATCTTCAAAGGACCAATAGTCTCTATTGGTGCACCAAACAACCAGAATTGTGGGCCTTAAAAGATCTGAATAGGCATTTAGTCAAACCAGCACATAGACTTTTTGTTCCTACCTGCATATTCTTAGAACAGTTCCATAGTTTATGTGCTCTAAAAAAAAATCAAACTAGACTCAGGAGATTATCACACATGGCTTTTAGAGTGTGATTCCTATAGGAAGGAAGCTGCATCAGTGATGCTGATCACATGATGCCACTTCCATAGCTGCCCCATCCCTGACCTGTCCATTTTCATTTGTGGGGGAAACTGTGAATGAAGTGCAATGCCGTGGGTGCAAAAAGCCATTCCCAGGGCATTCACCTGATTGTCAGTCACATAGTATTATTGTCCCATCATTCCCTCTTTCCCCCTCCCTGTTTTTTAAAATTACTTTCCCTGATTTTTGTGCAATTTCGGAGCACTGAAGCCTAGAAATTTTGAAAAATCATTTAAAAAAACTTAAATCAAGGCTGCAGAGCTCCATAATTGTGCAAAAAACGTTTGAATCTTTAAAAAAAACCTAAATGCATGCTGGATAAGGTATAAAGGAGGGAGGGCAGAGTTAAGGGAGAGGACAGGAAGAGAGTGCGATGTGGGCAGCAGCCCTTGCTGCGGAAATGGAAGCAGTGCAATGGCGGTTGCTCCAAAACCAATAGTTTGCCACTTTATTTTGGTTTGCAGGATTGCAGCACAAAAGGGTCTGGTGAGATAATGTCCTAAGTCTGCTTTGTCTAATAGCTAGCATACCACGAAGCATGAAAGTCCAAGAAGGTTACAATATAGGAAAAGAGTACAGTATGTTAGCAAAATACATCCAGAGGCTCAAGTAGATCTGCCATTGATTGTCCATTACCATTTTTGGGAGGACTGATCTTTATTTAAGTTTTCAAAAATCATTAAAGTGAAAAGTGTAACCAAATCAGAATGCCAACAGAATATATGTGTTAGTTACATTTTAATGTTGACATTCTGTGGAACTGATAAATCACAAATACAAAGTTTTCTGAATTAAATTTTTTTTTTTTGCTTTTAATTAGTGCCATCATTATACAGTCGACCTTCCTTATCCACAGATTTTTTTTACCCATGGACTCAAGCATCCATGGCTTGAAAATATTCAAAAATTAATATAAATTCCAAGTATCAATCCTTGATTTTGCCATTTTATATAAAGCGCACCTTTAGTACGCTGATGACACCCAAATATGCTTCTCTATGTCCTGACTGCTACAATGACTGAGGATGACTTCTCCCCTCTGAATCCCTGCCTTGAGTCAGTAATGGGCTGGATGAGGAAAAACAAACTAAAGCTGAATCAAGAGAAAACGGACGTACTTGCCATAAGTTCCTTAGGTCCAGGGAGGGAAATTTGTCCACCTCTCCTTGATGGGGTCACACTTCCCCTGAAGGATGAAGTTCGCAGTTTGGGAGTACTTCTGGATCCATCTATATGTTTGTCATCTCAAGTGGATGCAACGGCCAGAAGTGCTTGGTACCAACTTCAGTTGATATGCCAACTGTGACCCTACCTCAACCGAAAGGACCTTGAAGCTGTAGTGCATGCTCTGGTAATCTCTCTTCTTGATTTCTGCAATGCACTCTACATGGGGCTACCCTTGTATCAAGTTTGGAAGCTTCAATTAGTGCAAAATGCGGCAGCCAGCTTGGTCACTAGTTCTTTGAGACTTGACCATATAACACCTTTCTTGAAAAATCTACACTGGCTCCCAATTAGCTTCCGGGCACAGTACAAGGTATTGGTCATTACGTTTAAAGCCCTACATGGTTTGAGTCCCGATTACTTACGGGAACGCATCTCCCTATACAATCCGCCCCGCACTCTTGGAACAAGTGGGAAGAATTTGTTGGAAATACCATCATCCAAACATGTTTCTACTTCCCTAAAGGCATTCAGCATAGCTGCCCCTAGACTTTGGAATGGACTCCCAGAGGAGACTCGCCTTGTTACATCCTGAGAAATCTTTAAGAAGGCGGTAAAGACAGAGCTCTTCCGCCGCGCTTATCCTCCTGACCTCCTATGAAGATCACTAGTATGGAACGAGACCAGCTGACCCCGTGATTGATTGATATTAATGTTTTTAGATTCTTACGCTTTTATGTTTTTGTTTTTATTTTATTTTTTTACTGTGGTTTTAGTGGTGCAGTAACTAATGCTGCAATATTGTAACTGTAATTTTAACCTTGCTGTGATCCTGCTTCGATCCATTGGGAGAGGCGGGAAGATAGAAATAAAAATTATTATTATTATTATTATTATTATTATTATTATTAATATTTTGCCATGCCATTGTATTTAATGGGACTTGAGCATCCACAGATTTTGTTGTTCACGGAGGTTCCTGGAACCAAACCCCAGGGGATAACAAGGGCCCACTGTAATAAATCAACATACAGTGGATCCTTGTTATACGCTGGGGTTTGGTTCCAAGATCCCGCATGGATAACAAAATCTGTGCATGTTCAAGTCCCATTAAGTATAATGAAATAGCAAAATGGTGTTCCTTATAAAAATGGAAAATCAAGATTTGATATTTGAAATTTATACTTTTTTTTGAACATTTTCAAACTGTGGATGCTTGAATTCATGTATAAGAAATCCGTGTATAAGAAGGGCCGACTGTATTCACAGGACGGCATGGAGAAACAGTTCACTACAATTGGGTTATTCCTCATGTGTCAAGCAGACTGGCAGGAGCTCATGTTCTTTTCAGTTGCAACCGTTAAGCCTCTTTCCTTCATTGTCTGTTTTTACGATCCTCCTGTACCAACCAGTGGCATCGTTGGGAGGTGCGATGGGTGCAGACCACACCAGGTGACACCCCAGAAGAGGCCTGCTGCCTGAGGGTGTGCAGGGTTCTCCAAACCTCCCTGTGGCCCCATAGATGTTCTCTTACCCTTTCCCGGGGCACGCAGGGCTTCTTCAGCCTCCCTGGGGCCCTGGAGCTGGTCCCTGGGGCTGGTCCCTGGGGCATGCGCAGCATCTCCAGCTGCATGTTCATGCTCCTGTGCACATCAGAAGTTGTGCACCAGAAGTCCCACCCCCATAAGTCCCGTCCTCCCATGAGTGACCGCAACGGGTGACGCTAACCCCAGTACCAACCAGATGTATTTGCCCATCTCAGACAAACTTAGAGGAAAACAGCATTTAGAATAAGTTTAGTAGGGAAGAGAATGTCCACTACTGTAATAGAAGGAAGTTATAATACAAGGAAAATTAAAAGTTAAAGACAACATTAAGAGTTTGGTCTATAGTGGACATGAGAGACAACATCAGCTTTCTAAAGTTAAAAGTAATAACTACTCAGTGTTACAGAAGAAATTCAAGCACAACCTGTGCAGATTTGGATGACAACACGACAGTCTGTGTTTATATATCAAACCAGGGAGGTCTGCATTCCAAGCCATTAATAAAGGAATCAGACAGATTGTTTCACTCACAGAAAGAAACCTGCAGTTGATAACAGCAGTGTATCTGATGGGATTTTGGAATGTCAGGGCAGATTACCTGAACCAACAGATTGCATCTAGGGAAATGGGCTCTGCATTTTGCAGTATTCCATCAACCGCAAAGGAAGTGGAGTCCATTCCAAGTGGACTTGTTTGTGTCAGCAAAGATTCTTCTTCGTGGTCTCTGTGCTTCACACAATAGTGTTTTGCGCCTGTGCAGAGACTCCATTCAGAGTCTTTATTTGTGTCTTTATCATGCAATGACTTTTGGTCAAAAGACATCAAAAATAGTGATTGGTAGATGGTTACAGGCTTGTATTTTCCTCTGTAATGACTGGGAAATGAAGCCAAGGCCAACCAATGTGTGGCCTCACTCCACAAGATCTATGGTTACAAGTGCAACTTACATTGTGTCTGGTTCTTTGAAGGCGATTTGTGATGCAGTGGGTTGGAAGAAACTATCAACCTTTGTAAAACACTACAGATTTGATAAATACAATTCAGCACAGGCAGCCTTTGGTAGGATTATGTTGCAGTTGGTGGTAGTCAAATGATATTCCCACCCAGTTACATCATAGCGGATTGTTCCTCCATGCCATCCCATGAATGAGAGGTTGGACTTTATTATTCATTCAGGGATGGCAAGAGGATCAGTCCACACCCACCTTTGAAACATAACATGAAGTATTTTAAGGGTGGAGGAGGTGGTTCAATTAGGTAAGCCTAGATAATGAAACTGACAGAGAAGGGAAGGGGCTTAACATTTGTAACTGAAAAGAACGTGAGCTCTTTGTTGTCCAGTTGACACATGGCGAATAACCCAATCATAGTGTATTGATTCTCCTGCCATCCCTGAATGAACAATACTGTAAGTTCAACCTCTCAGTTGAAAAGCCTAATTCATGATTAGTATCTTTCTCTGCACTGAATATGATTTGCCTTTTCTTGATAACTGGCATTTATGTAAGGTCATTGAGTTAATTTTCTTAACAAAATCAATGGCAGCAGCAACAGCAGCAGCATCTAACAGCAAGCATATTTAATGATGCATATAAAGAGCAATTGTAACAAATCTCAGGGACATGAGAAAAGGGTTTTCCCCAATTATGTTGTGCTTTCCAAAGGTGAACTTTATTTTGGCTTTGGAATTATTATTTTTTCCATGGACATTCACCAAAGTCTAACATAAGAGAGAAACATATAACTCAGCCAGTATATGTTTTAACTAACTTTATTTTGAACCTTAATTTTCTAATAGTGGCTTTATACATAACTTGTAACTTGCTCTTTCGTTTGCAAGATGATATCTGGAAGGTACAAATGGGGGCTTTCACTTAAGTGGAAAGTAAGCTTAGCCAATCAGCCTTGAAGCATGATAGCTATTTACTTTACAGGCTCAGGAAATGACCAATGAAGGAAGCATCTTTACTTTAATTTGTTTAATTCCATCTGATCTTTTTAATGAGTTCAGTTTAGCTAGCACTTTTGAGCTTAGAATTAATATAGTCAGGCATAGTACCCTGGAGGTGAATAACCACTGTTACCTGTCTATATCCACTTATGACACCTGGCTTGCAGATTGGGGCCCGCTTCACCAATGTTCATTCCTTTTCTTTTTCTCTCTCTACTACTAAGTGCAGCCTTAGCCATGTTAGCTGTATGTAGTACTGGCAACAAGGAGTTAATATGTATTTGGCTTAAAACAACTGAAAGATTCCCTTCAGCTGATATGGTTGCTCAGTGGAAGTTTTGGGCAGATGATTTAAGTAAAGCAACTTAGACACTGTCACATAACTATTTTACATAACACATGACATGATGAAATAGGTTCTAGAAAATGAACATAGCCTACGTGCCAGAATAAATGCCAAAGATTAGTTTTAGTTTTGCTTTCTATTCAAAAATATTAAATACATTGTTGGGTGTGGGCTTTTGTGGCTGGTTTTTGTTTTGTTTTTGTTTTGTTTTTTGCCGGTTGCTTGGTTTTTTTGGTAGAAGATGTATCTTGAGGAAAATGTGCCTTTTATGTTGCTAAATATTGCCACTTTGTTGTGGGGGTATCTGTTCATGAGTAATGCTGCAGTGTTCATGGGGAAGATAAATGTGTTTACATTTAGATGTACAACCCCTTTTTAAGGAATTGGTAGAACTGTGATACATTGGGAAGAGTGCAAGATATATGAAGTACCCAAAATCTGGCCTTTGGTTGCGAATGCAGCTTAGATGAACAAAAATGAGGCCCATCTTTTCTGTTAGTAGCTAATGTATTAACATTCTTCCTAGCATTCAAATGTTTTGATTTAGACTCCAATCCTAAATACATTTTTTAGGGAGGTAGACAGTGAATACTTTTATTCTTGAGTAAACATGTATAGGTTTGTACTAAAAATCTTGAAAGAATTTGTCTTCTTAAAATTTACTTGATTGTGGAGATCACTTTAAAACTACAGTTCTTTAAACAGCTAAAGGAATTTTGATCTTCCATGTGTGGAAAGTATTTGCAAGTTTGTTTAAAATGCTTCACAGTCATACCATAATAATAGGTGACAAGATCAGATCGAAGCAGAGTCTCATTTCCCTACAGAGCTTGGACAAGGTCCAGTTTTGGGCTATGACTCCCAGTATCCATGCTGCTGGAGAAGGCTGGAAGTTGTAGTCCTTCTACATACAGAAGGGCATTCTGAAAAGTTCTCAGCGTGACCCATTTCCCAAAATCTGAGTGTAATTTTTATCACTGTAGTTTGAAAGAGTTTTCTTTTGTATTGCAAATTGCCAATCTGCAGGATCATAGCTCCTATTTCTGATTTTTTTCCTGATCATTGATAGAACCATGTCAACAAGAATATGGAATAGTCAAGTGCTGAACTCCAGGCTGTCATGAAGTTCCTGTCACCGCAGAATAAAATTCCAGCCCATTAGTATATGATAAGTGACAAGTGCACCTCATACTCAACTGTGAAGAAGTGGTAGATTTAAAAAACATTGCATTTTAGTCTGGAAAATTAATATGCAGAGGAATCTTGTAGCACCTTTGAGACTAACCAAAAGAGAGAAGGTGGTAGCATGAGCTTCCATAGTCTTGAGCATACTACCTTTACCTCATGCATCTGAGGAAGTAGGCTGAAGTCTATGAAAGCTCATGTTACCAACTTCTCTCTTTCTGTGAAGAAGTGGTGTGTCAACTTTCACTGTGGAAATTTTGAGACCAAAGATGCAGACACTTTGAACAGTGTCAACTTATGAAATTGTTGAGTACTGTGGGCTCTTGGTATCTGCTATGGTTTGGTTCCAATATCCCCTATGGATACCAAAATCAGTGGATGCTGTGTAAAATGGCGTTTCTTATATGAAATAGCAAAATCAAAGTTTGGTTTTAGGAATTTATGCATTTTAAAAATATTTTCAAGCTGTGGATGGTTGAATCCATTGATAAAGAATACATGGATACGGAGGGCCAACTGTATGTTCATGACTTGGTTTGGGCAGATTCGCGAATTTCAGCTAAAACGATTGCTGAGACTCTAGAGATATCCCATGAACACATTGGGTTTATAATTCATGAGCAGTTGGCAATGCAGAAGGCTGTCAGCCAAGCACGTGCTGAAGTGTTTGAAGGCTGACCAGAAACACAATCAAGAGGACACCTCCAATCTGATTTTGCAGCATTTTGAGTGATCTAGTGATAATGTTTGGAACAACTCATCTCTGTTAATGAAACATAGTTATATCACTATGATCTGGTGACCAAACAATGGTGATACTTGGGTTCTCCATGGCTGAAGAAATTCAAGACTCAAAGGTCAGCAGGAAAAGTCATGGGCACAGTTTTTGGGGATAAGGAAGATATTTTGATGATTGACTATTTTCAGAAGGGCCAAATATTTCATGCAAAATACTACTCTAACTTGCTGTTCTGATTAAAGCAGGCATTGAAGAGAAAATGATGAGAGAAGCTGTGGAAAGGTGTTCTCTTTTTGTAGAACAATGCACCTGTTCACAGGGCCGGCAAGAGGATGGATGTTTTGAAGAATTTGGAGTTTGAGTGCGTAGACCATCCGCCTAATTTACCAGATCTTGCTTCATCTGACTGTTTCCTGTTTCCAAAGCTTAAAAAGAGTTTGAAAGGAAGACAACTTTCAAATGATTAAGAGGTGATAGCAGCAGAGCAATATTTCAGTGACCCAAAATCAGAATTTTGTTTTTTTTTTTTTTAGAAGAGATGTTTTATTTCAGGGTGAATATATGGAATATCATTTTTTTCATGGCTCTAGTTCATCCCTTTCTTGGTCAGATCGAAACCTTTTCAGCACTTCCTCCTAACTCAAATTTGTTCAAACTTTGGTCTCACAAAATACTGAACTTTCACGATATATGGGCAATATATATTTTTCCCATGTTTTGAGCCAGCCCCTGGCCACTTTAAGCCCAAGAGGGCCTTATTTGAAACAGGAATTAACTGAAAGCCATTTCTCGTTTTTAAAAAAGGGCCTCTCCCCAACCTAACATGGTCCAGAGAGGCCTAAAAGCATTATGAAAATTCCCCTTTGTCCCCTATAGGGCATGCAAAAATTGATTTTTGTGTGTGTCTGTGTGCGTGGGTGGGTGGGTGCAACAGGGGTGCGGCCCTCCAGGCTCTCCTGGAAAGCTAAGGTGGCCCTTTACCTTCCACTGTTTCCCATCCTGTTATAGGCAGTAGGATTGTCAGGTCAGGATCATCCCAGGCCCTGAGATTTCATGGTCAAAACTGGAGCCATAAGGATGAACTGCTGGTTATATTTTTAAGCATTATGCACTAGGCGGCAAATGCAGTTGTTCATGTACTGTCATTCCAACACAAATGTACAGGAACATATTTTCCTGGTTAGGAATTAAACGTCTTTGCAAATTGCAACACTTCATTTTTATCTATTCAACTTTTGTGAAGTACAGCAAACTGCAAAAACAGCTAGAATAAGATTTTCATATTCCAGTTCTCCAAATCTGGGCAAATTATTATGCATAATATTCAAATTCATGTGTATAATATGCAAATTATACACTTTAATTGTGGGGCATTTTTGTCTATCTGCTAGATGTTATGACTATATTTCCACCTCAGATTTATATAGCATGCAAATGCAAGTAGATAAATAGGTACCATTTCGGTGGGAAGGTAAACAGCGTTCTGTGCAGTCATGCTGGCTACAGAGTAGTCTCTGACAGTGTTGGCTCTTCAGCTTAGGAATGGAGATGAGCACTGCCCCCTACAGTTGGACACATCTTGACAACTGTGTCAAAGGGGAATAAAGGTAAAGGTAAAGGTAGTCCCTTGACATGAATGTTTAGGCGTAACCAGGCTAATCTCCATTACTACGCCAAAGAGCCAGCATTGTCTAAGGACTGCTCTGGTGGTCATATAGCCAGAATGGCTGCACCAAACGCTGTTAGCATCCCACCAAAGTGGTACCTATTTATCTACTTGCATTTACATGCTTTTGAACTGCTGGGTTGGCAGAAGCTGGGACTAGTGACAGGAGCTCACCCATCATGCAGCACTCGGGGCTCGAACTGGCAATCTTCCAATCATTAGAATTGGCACCTTAACCACTAAACCACCACATAACTTTACCTTTTTATTTATATAGTAAAAACTGATCTGAGAGAAAGGCAGTATATTATAATGGTTAGAGCACTGGACAGCATCGTATAGTTTGAGTGTTGGACTAGGACTCTGGAGACGAGGATCCAAATCCTCACCCAGTCTTGAAAACCAGTGGGTGACCTTAGACTAGTCATGTTCCAGGTCTCATAGGAAGGCAGTGGCAAACCTCCTTTGAATACATATGCCCAAGAAAGCCCTGTGATAGAGTTGCCATAATTTGGAGTCAACCCGGAGGCACATAACATGCTTCTAATTCATTGTAAATTAATAATAGTACTAATATAGGTTGAATCTCCCTTATCTTGAATTCTGATTTGGGATCCACATCTAAACATGAAATTCATTTGTTTCCTTTCCTTTACACCTTGCACACATACCCTGAAGGTAATTTTTTTACACAATATTTTTTAACAATTTTTTTGCATGAAACAAAGTTTGTGTACCCTGACCATCAGATAGCAAAGGTACTACTATCTCAGCTACCATGTGGACAATTTTGGATTTTGTAGTATTTCGGAATTCCGAGAAAGAAGACTCAATCTGTATTGTTATTTTATTCATTTATATCCCAACTTTCTCTTGATAGTGGGAGTTCAGAAAGCTAACACTATATTTAAACCAATATTAAAGCATTAATGGTAGTATAAATGTAATATTTTAAAAAAAACAATTAAACAGTTTATAAAGTTTAAATAATTCCATTAATTACAGAAGTAATACTTGCTGAATTGTGCTCACAATTACAAGAGAGAACATATATATTTAATAAGAGAGAGAGAACATTGTGTCAAGTGAACTTTTGAAAAGAAAAGCTGGAAGAAAGGTAATGGTCAAGACAATTGGATTTCTTCACCTTTAATCTGTGTAGGATCATACTTTGACTGAAGCTTTCTTTAATGTTAATAAAGAGTAATGTACTGTCTTACATCAGGCAAACAGGCTGGTCCCTCCACCAGAGGATAAATGGACATAAATCAGACATTAGGAATGGGAATATACAAAACCCAGTTGCAGAACACTTCTGTCTTCCTGGGCATTCCATCATGGACTTCAGAACAGTCCCTTGAACAAAAAGACTACAAAGGAAGATTGGAAAGAGAAGTGACAGAACTGGAGTATATCAACCAACTGCAGTTCATCAGCAGTGGGCTGAACAGAGACAATGTTTTCCTGGCACACTACACACATCGCAACACTATTTAACCCCCCAGCCTCATATGGACTCTCTTGGCCTGTTAATCACAACTTCTTTTTGGCTCCCACACTACATCCCAATATTCATTCATATGGTTATCTACTAACCTTGCCTTTAGCAATACCCATGTCTTGTCCCCTAATATCCATAGTTAAAACTGAACTTGTCACCTCATCTCCACATCCACAAAATTTTGCATTCTTATGGACATTCTCCCAGACTGCTATATAGGTCTCTTCTTGGACTTTGCACTCCCCCACATGCATCTGTAGGCTCAAATCTACGAAAGCTCATGCTAGCAACTTTTTCAGTTAGTCTCAAAGGGGCTGCATGATCCCTTTGGGTACTGTCTTAGTGTGAAGGGTTCCTTGCCCCCAAAACTAGAAGCTTCTAAGACCAGTAACCACATCTGGTGTCTTGTGACCTGCAAGCTTTCAGTTTGTTCTTTAACAACCATCCCTCCCTAGCTGGTCAACAGTATACAAGTTTCTGTATGATGACTTGTTTCTAACTTTTTTCTTTTCTCAAACACAAGAGTAAGAATGCTGTACAGAAAATGGGTGTCAATATCTATTTACAGTGCAAAGGCAGTTGAAATCTCCCTTTGTTTTTGTTTTTGAGTTGTATTGGCTCCCAAATCATTGAGAAGTGAATAACTGTCTGAATACAAGAGACTCAGCAAGATATTATCTTTGTAGTTTATTTTTGGGTGGAATGATTAATACATTGCATGTAAGAAGGATGAGGCTAGATGCACTCCACAAAACATCTGTTTATAATTTAAATACTGTAAGATATATATTTGAAAAAGAACTGTATGGTCATTCTGAGTCAGTTGTGTATATCCAGAGTCTGCTATTCAAAGAACTGCTCCTGTGCTATTATTCTACATGTGTCTCCCTAGTGTCTTATGTTCATAAAAGCTATCCATGGAAGAAGTACAACCAAAAGTCTGCATTTCTTTAGCTTGATGACTGTAACTATTTAGTATGATTACACTGACTCACTTCAAAGTTCTGACAGAAGCAGTTTTGTTTTGTCAGAAACACCATATGAATTGTGTAACCATATCTATTCATTATGGTCCCCCCTCCCTGCAATTTCTTCTCAACTATCACCTTCACCAGGAGTTATCCTCTATCAGATATTATCTCCACTTTTCTCAATTAATTTATCTTATATAACAACTGCAGGTCACCTTTCAGCTATATTTATGAATACCAGGGATTTAAATTTTCAGTTCAAGGCACTGAAGTTTATATCAAGACAGTGGAAGCAATACACCAAGAGCTATATAAAAGAGGTGGAAAAAAAAATGAATGACACGTGGAATGAAAAACCATACAAAGAGGAACCCCAAATTCTACAAAGAAAGGTGGAAGTTATAATAAGAAAGGAATAAGAAAGGAAAAACAAATCACCAGCAACAGTTGATATTCCAATTGGATTGTTACAGTCTACACAGATGCAAATCAACTCAAGTGTTAACTAAAATATGCCAACGAATATGAAAAAAAAAATGGTAGCCAACAGAATGGAAAAGATCAATATACATTCCTATTCACAAAAAATGAGACACAAAAGATAGCAGGAACCATAGCATTTATTTCCCACACAGGCCAAAAGAAGCATTGGAGGTGCGCCATCTGTATGAGGCATGTCTCCAATGTGCCCAGAAGCTGCTCTGAGGCCGCACTCCGGTCCTTTAGACCAGAGCAAAAAGTAGCTGGAATAAAGCAGCTTCTGACAGTATGGGTTGGGGCCAGCAGTGGGCCATGTGCTTACCACTGACCCAATTTGCTTGTGGCTGGAGCAGCCTCAGGCTGTGCTTTTCCAGCTGTCTGCTTCATCCCATAGACTCCAATCATATAGGGAGAGAGAAATGAACAGGCAGGCCCAGCTCCACCAGGGCTAGCCTGAAGAAGAAGAGCCCTCCCTCCAGTCCATCTGCCTTGGTCCAGGCCTCAGAGGGAGAGAATACCCACTGGACCTCATCCTCTTCCCCACCACCATTCCCTTCTCCTTTTGTGTCGTGTCTTTTAGATTGTAAGCCTGAGGGCAGGGAACTGTCTAATTAAAAATCATAATTGTAAGCCGCTCTGATAGCCTTTAGGGCTAAAGGGCGGGGTATAAATACCATAAATAAATATTAAAATAAATAAATCAGAGATGCAAGCAGGGTTCAGGAAGAGGCTCTAGGGACCAAAGTGCAAACATATGATGGTTAATGGAGCGAACCAAGGAATTCCAGAAGAAAATAAGCATGTGCTTTATAGACTATAGCAAAGCTTTTGACTGCATAGATCACAAAAAGCTGTGGAACACTCTTAAAGTCATGGGAGTGCCACTACATTTGATAGTCCTAATGAGAAATCTGTACTTAGGACTAGAGGCTACTCTTACAACAAAATGGTTTCCAATTGGCAAAGGGTTCAGGCAAAGCTGCATTCTATCACCCTACTTGTTCAACTATATACAGAAAGCATCATATGAACAGCAGGTTTAGGCTCAGAAGAAGGAGGAGTGAAGATAGGAGGAAGGAACATCAACAATTTAAGATATGTGGATGACACCATAATACTAGCGGAAAACATCATGGACTTGGAATAATTACCAATTATAGAATAAAGTGCAAAGGCAGGCTTACTGCTGAACATAAACAAAACAAAAATAATGACCACAGAGGATCTACATAAATTCAATCTAGATAATTAGGAAATCAAAATAGTCAAAGATTTTCCATATGTTGGATCAAACATTGAACAGAATGGAGATTGCAGACAAATATAGTGCACTCTTGCTATCCATAGGGGGAATCCATTCCAGACACTTCCCCCACAGATTGTAAAAAAGTTGGGACCTTAAGTCTCGTTCTTTTCAATGAGTGTTCACGCACCCATTGAGAAAATAGGGCTTGGCATGGATGCTCTGTAATAAGAAGAAGACTAGGAAGGGCAGCTAGATCCTAAAGTGTAAAGATACACAGTCAGCCCTCTATATTTATAAATAATAAATAATAAATCGTTTATTTCTAGCCCGCCTTTCCATGAGATCAAAGCAGGTTACAACATCATGTATATATTTTTTATCCACAGATTCAAGTATCCACTGTTTGAAAATATTTTTAAAGTATATACATTCCAAAAAGCAAACCTTAATTTTTCCATTGTATACAAGGGGCACAATCTTACTGTGCCACTGTATTTAATGGGACTTGAGTATCCACAGATTTTGGGTTCCATGGGGATCCTGGAACCAAACCCCAGCAGATACCAAGGGCCCACTGTACAACTGAGCATTGATGTTAGAATTGTCCAGGCCATTGTATTTCCCATCACTATGTATGGATGTGAGAACTGAACATTGAAAAAAACCAACAGAAGGAAAATCAACTCATTTGAGATTTGCTGCTGGAGAAGAGTGCTGAGGATATTGTGGATGGCCAAAAAGACAAACAAATGGATCCTAGAACAAAGCAAGCCTGAATTCTCCCTGGAAGCCAAGATGATGAAACTAAGGCTGTTGTATTTTGGCCACTCCGTGATAATGCACGACTCATTAGAAAAGACAAGAAAGCTAGGAGAAGTAGAAGAAAGAGGAAGATTGTGTGCCAGATGAACAGACTATCAGGAAGGTCACAGGCCTGAACCTACAGGATCTAAACAGAACAGTGGAGGATAGTGGGGCTTGGAGATGTCTCATTCACAGGGTCGCCATGAGTTAGGGTCAACTTGAGGGCAGTTAACAAACAAAAGCTTTAATTTAGGCATGACATGGCTGTGGGAGATCACTTTCCTATCTGCAATAAATGTATTAACTTTTACTTTCAGTGACAAAATTATGCATCCATTTTTGCCAGTAAATGGCTTGAACAGGAAGATATGGGCTGGATTCATGTTGGTGCATTACACTACTGTAAAATTCAGTTATGTAAGGCAGATTCCTCACTATTGCTGCCAGGAAAAGAAGGTCCAAACGCTTCAAGTAGCCCATTTAATGGTTTCTGAATGGGTTCCTGGATCTAATGGTGCTTGGGAAGGGCTGGCTTGGAAAAATCACTTGTGCCACGCTTCCCAGAGTGATTTTAGCTCCAAGGACCTACCTGCTTTACTTTTTTGCCACTGAGTGTGCAGCCTTTTTCTTCTGCCACTGCTGTATCCCTGCTGCCTACATCAGTTTCAGTACCGAGCAGAATCTTGGTCATTTTGAAATCTACAGGTGGAAAAGTCTAAATTTGATATGTAACCATTTGTATATAAATAATAAACTTGGGGGGGGGGGAGTAACAGCAACTCAGCAACTGTTTAATATAATCCTAAGAGATGGCTGTGCTTTTGAATGTGGAAGCAAGGGCATGACACAAATTGAATCAGTTGCTGGTGAAAATACACATCACAAAAAATCACACTGCACTTTTGGCAATAAATGTACCAAACACATGAGAAGGAGTAACTCTGTAGAAATAAAGAGACAGATTTTGCAAATGCTTACATACACAGAAGCTTTTATGTAGCAAATTGAACTAGCTAAGTTGTGAGAAAATACCAAGACTACGTTGCCACAAGCCAAAATTAGTTCAGTTACATCGCTGACATGCTAAATGTAAGTTTGAGTTAACTTTTAGCTATGTGCAACTGTACAGATCTTAAGAAATAAACCAGTCTCTGCTATCTAAAATTCTTCAGGTCTTTAGTTTTGGGTTTGCTAGGAAGCAGACTATATTATACAACATCTTTTATTCTGTGCCAGAAACAGAGGGATGTTTAAGTGATTTCTAGGCAAATGCATAACAATTTCAGCAATATAAAATTGGCCATAATCCTAGTTTTGCATTGAAAAGTAATAAAGCATGAGATACTGAGTGGAATCGCATGTCAGTAAAATTGTTCTACCTGAACAATATCGCATGATTTTTGCATCTACTAGACTGAATGCACTTCCAAGATCTCATTAACTCATTCCCCAGGGACAAACCTTTCTGAACAGATAGATGAAATTACTGCACATCTTTCCAAGCCACAGTAGGGAGGAGGTATTTTAATCAAGATGTTTCCTTACCAATGTCTTTGATAATTTGAGTTTGTATTCGAAACAGTGACACATTTTAAAGAGATTAACATCAGCTAAGCTTGCATTTCTGTACACTTTCCTTACAGTACACTTCCTTGAACACATTGGGACTTCTCACTAAACATGAATAAGTTTGTGCTGTGAATTTCCTGTTTGGAATTGAGTAAATTATTGTACATAATTATATTAAGATTTTGGGGATAAAGTGGACAACCTAATTAGATCAGGAACAATTTCACTGCTGGAAAGTTCTGACCTGTGTAGAATTCCATCTTTAGAAGCAAAGGGTAACAAATACTGGCAATAGTGGATGGATCCATTAAAAACAACAACACACCACACAAACGGAAATATAAGTACATTATACCATAGTTTTAGAAGAATATATTCTATAAATATTTTATAATAAATATCTCAGAAATGGTTATTTTATGCAAATGACAGTATTATCTCCTGTGTTTCCATAACACAAAAGAAAACTACATTGCTGAGGCTGCTGCCACAGTGCAGAATTAATGCAATTTGACACAGCTTTAACTCTCATGGCTGAGATTTGCAGTTTGCTGTAGCATCAGAGCTCTCTGACAGAGAAGGCTAAATATCTCTCTAAACAATAAATCCCAGAATTCCATAGCACTGAGCCATGGCAGCTAAATTCCACAGCAGTGGGCCAAGGTATTAATTCTGCAGTGTAGATGCAGCCTAAGAATTTAAACTCTGTATTTCAGTATTACATTACATGGTGTAGTTGCCCATGCTTCCAGTTAGACACTTAATGAAGCATTAATTGTTGTGCATACAAACTTTGGTTCATTTTATTATTTGGTATATATTTTGTAAAATGGATCTAAAATGCTACATTTTTGAACTAGAAGTAACATTGTATTTTGATTTAGCACACAGTTCATATGTATTTTCTTTTAACATATCTGATTTCAAAAGACTGCCTTGTTTCAATTATTTTCCATGTCAGTAGGCCTAGTGCAGTTGCAGTGCCTTCCTTCAACATCACTTAATGGATTCAGTTCCTCCCTCTCCCCTGTGAATCTCCCTTTCTTTCCAGTATTAATCATGGAGGCAGTTTTAAACTATTTTAAATATGTGGGATTAACAAATTTTGGCTTAAAAGCCAGACATTAGTTGGGTTTGACACACACCAATGCAAGCCCTGTTTCTGTAGCATGTAAATAGAATATATGGGAAAAGGTGAATCTTTTCTCTGCCTTCATGCACCAATTTCTTGCTTAATTTCTCTATGATCACAGATAGTCAAAAAGAAAAGAGGCATATTTCCACTGCTTTTTACTGGTTTTCTGCAGAAGGTAGAAAGAAGTGTCTTACTTTGTATGGGAAACCTGTATGGAGGCAAAGCAAACACACCACCTGTTTTCTATGTTCTCTGCAATTTGTGGAAAATTCAGGCACTGGGATCTTTGTCTTCAGTAAGGTTTATCTTTTCTAGAGAATGGTTTTGTCAAAACCTGCTTAAAGTTATCTGTGAGTGTCATTATCGTTTGTGCAGATCAGAATTTTTAAATAATGGCTAGCAATCATGATAGTGATTTATGCTGTCATAGCATCCATTATGATAATGTCATTGCACTTTTTGTGGTGTTGTATAGCGGCATTAGGAGTGGGCAGAGAAAGCCATTTCCATCACTAAAGAAAGATGCCCTCCTGACTCCTGAGCAATTACAGCTAGATAACACTTTCCATACCGCTCTCATTATCACTATGTCTGCATACCCTCCAACTGTCCTGATTTGTCAGGGACAGTCCTGAGTAATTCTTTGTCATCCTGTATTCTTCAGCTGCTTTCACAATGTCCCGGTTTCTCTTTTTTCCTTCCACTTCCCCCCTTTACCCTCAGCTTATTTCATTTGCTGCAGACTGAGTTCAAAGTGTAAAAGTAGTTTGCATTCAATTAACTCAGTGGCGGGGAGAGGAGGAGTACGTGAAATCGTGCTCTTCCTGGTTGGTTCAGGAAAAAGCAAACTGCGGCAGCCTCTTTTAGTTTGTTTGTTCTTCCTCGGTACTGTAATATATTTTATCATCTTGACCATACTCCGATGTTTCTTAGCCCTGTGTTCCAGTTTTCATCTGTAAAATATTGGAGGGTATCTGTCTGTTGCCATTTTGCTTACTGCTGCTGTTGCTGTGCTGTTGCAGCTTAAGCCAGTGTAGGTATGATGGGCAACAGCATTGTGGCCAACATGTTAAAATATGTTTAAAATAATGCGAGTTTTTTTTATAGCAAGGCTTTTTATAATTATTATTATTATTATTTGTATCCTGCCTCTCCTGTTTGAAAATCGAGGTAGGTAACAGCAAGGAAAATTACAAATACAAAAGTCATAGGAAATAATAATGGAACAGTCCCCAACCCCCCCCCCTTTCTACCTTCCCTCCCATCAATACAAAATAATAACAATAACATCAGTTAAAACAACTCGGCAAGGAGTGACAACAATATGACAATAATGAGGCAATAATGGGGGGTGGGCTGGTTAACATGGGCAATTGATTCTGTTTTAGCAGAGGTTAGTCTGGGAAGGCCTGATTTTTGAATTTTTGCTTTGCTTTGTTTTGTTTTTCGAATAGCAAAGGGAAATGTTGTCACACCTTACTCTTAACAGGCCCACAAGTTGTGATTTGTACTTTTGTTCTTTTTGCCTTCATTTCTGATTGTGATCAGAGTTTAGCGTTAAAGAGCAATTTAAAGCCTGGGAAGGCCTTGAACCGAAAAGTCCTTTGGTTTGGAGTCTTGGAAAGCTTTACATGGAACACTAGTGTTTATACGGGCAAGATGTGTGCATGAAACAGGAGCTCTTGTTTGGAGAATGACTATGGCTTCTTATAAAAATTACATTTAATTTGCTAAATTTTATAAATTCTTACCAATATTAACATAAACTAGTGCAAGCTGGGGGAAAAGGTATCCCTTAAGTAGACACCACTTCTTTGCCTGTTCTTGTCAACCATAGTTTGTCTGTAGTTCTAATCTGGTGCCAGAGGTTGTCTGTGATCATGGCAAGAGAGGAAAAGAAGTCTTTGCTTTCATCCCATAGGAACAATTGACTTTATTCATGCATTAGCCTTGGTATGTATTTAGTTCCCTAGAACACTGAGCTTGATGCAAGAGTTGCGTCATGCTTAGAAGTACTTGTGTTTCATGTGAGGGTGAAAATTTTCCTTTAAACTTTAGTTACTTAAGTATCTGTGACAATAGCTAAGAAATATTTCATATATCAAGAGAGGAAGGGAATTTATTTTGATTTACGTATCTACCATTCTAAAAGCAACCTTAATACAAATTGAGTGCTAATACAAGAAATAGATATGTTTCTTTGGCCTAGTTCCATAAATATATACTGGAGAAATGTATCTTATCTTCCTAAGATAGTCTCAAGGGCTTATATTTATTAGTCATAAGTTAAACTCAATACTTTCCAAAATAAGAATAGCTATTAATCTGAAACAATATGCACTTCATCATGGGACTATTATCTTACAATAAATAATGGAAGAATATGAAGTGCTTTAACTCCAAATAAGGATAGTATTGGGGATAGGAAACTTGATTCTTAAGTTATAATTTTGCTCATATTGACTGAGAGAAAAAGTGCATCTTTACCACAGCTTTAAATGATTGCAGGAGATGCTATATCAAGATGGCTGTTAAGATATGGAACAGGAAATAAATCTGCTTATCATAATGGCTGATAATCCCTACTTGGAATCATCATCTTAGCTTGTATTTTTATCTCATGTTTTGAGTCATTTAGGTCCAGTCTTCAGTTTTCTTCTTTGGTTTGGATGTGATCCTAACTGATGTCTGATACCTCAGCCTGCCAAACCTTCAGATTAGTCCCACTGCTGTTTGCCAAAGAGTAGAGCAGCAGCCCTTTGTGAAGTCTGTTGACCATGCAGAATACGTGAGGGAAAGTTGCACATGCTGATATTCTTACAACAGTGAAATACGTTTTTTAATTGCTGCATTTGGCTGCAGCTTATTCACACTTGAGATGTTAGAATTTATAATAGTATATCTAAAATATCCACATGGTAATACAGCAAAATATTTAACACTAAGAACATCCACATTTAGAATCCAGATGAGAATATACCATTTTTTATTTCCATTCCCATTTCATGAGGAAGTGAGGCACATGGCCTCTCCCAAATTGTAAGTGGGACAGTGGGAGGGAAGGCTTGGAGAATGTATGCACTCTTAGAAATCTAGGGTACTTTTTAAAAAGAAAGAAAAAAGAAAGAAGTTGTGCTTATATCTGTTGCTATTAAGGACTTCTTTTGCTCAAGAGATAATAAGCTAATTTCAAGAGCTTCTGGCCCGGAAAACCCTAAAACCAAGCTTCCCCCAGTTAAAACCCTGTTTTCTGAAAATCACATTATTTATAAAGAACATATGGTGCTTATTTAAAACTGTTCTTTAAGCCAAAACTGACTTCAGCATAGCTGTGCTGGCTTTCAGCATTGTAGGTTAAAATTGCAATGTGATAAAATAGCGTTTTTAATACTGTTATTAATATAGTGTCAAAATGTTCACTAGGAACTGTAGAAGAGATAAAAGGCTATACTGTTTGTAATGTCCAGTCTAGTTACTAGTCCTAATTAGAGTGCACCAATCACATAAATGGGATTTATATAAGTGTTTGTTTAGCTCTTAATTCAAAGGGTCTGTTATAATTGGGACTAGCAACTGGATTTATGCTTCCTCAAAGTACAGGTGATTGCCACTGAAAACAACATTATTCCCAAAATAAGAGTGTTTAAAACTGTGGCAAGAAGATTGATGTCCTCCCTTCTGTTACATGTGTGGTTTGTGACATTCATGCTGTGAAGTTAGTGAAACAGATTGTATGCCCTATGTTCCGAGTGAAAAATATAAAATGCCCTGTTTTGTGATCTTTTTAATAATAATGTAAGTGTTTTAGACAAGGAATCTATGGCATTTCAAGTTTCTATTGTGGAAATATCATAATTTTGACACAAACTCACACAAGGAAATTAGATAAGTATTTACTTGGATCTAACATCAGAGGGAGGCAAAAGCAAACCTGGTCTGAACAAATCTTGCCAAGAACACCCCTTGGGGTCACAATAGGTCAGAAATGACTTGAAGTCACACAGCAACAAGAAAGCAGAATCTAGTTCTGCTCATTTGTATCCCTCCTGTTGATGTTCTCCTGGCCATTATTCTGGGAATAAGAGGCCCTTCAGGGAAAATAGGAGATGAATTAGGAAGATATGTAACTGATGGGAATTTGAGGCTTCTCTTTGCATAACCAAAGGTACCTTCCACTTATGCAAGCAGCTGTCAGTAAACATAAAAATGTAAGATTGAGAAGAAATGTCCTATTATATTGTATGGCTGTGAAAGCTGACATGAAAAGGAAAAAAAGTCATTTGGAATGAGCTACTGAAGGAGTTTTTTAATGGACATCACAACTCTCCAAAAAGACAAACAAGTGGGTCCAAGAGCAAATCAAGCCTGAACTGTCACTAGAAGCCAGAATGAATAAGTGGAGTCTATTGTACCTTGGACATATCATGAAATGAAATGACTCATTAGATAAGGCAATTCTGACCTGGTACAAACGGGCACGTTGTGGCGATATTACGGCTTGATAGGGCTGGGCATCCAGACGCGCCCAGCCCTAATGATGTCAAAGGTGCATGCACCCATTCAGACGCCTCTTGGCAGAAGCAGCATCATAGGGCTGCATTACAGCCCTTATGATGCCGCAAAAAAGGAGCTGTCTAGAGTGGCTGTGCAGCAAAGAGGAGTGGCGTTTTGCCGCCCATGTATACAGGGCCAATGTTTGGCAAAGTGGAAGATAGTAGAAAAAAAGATTTCATTGCAGATGGGGTGATTCAATCAAGCTTTGCAAGATCTGAAGAGGGCTCTTAATAATATGGCTGTGTTTTTTTTAAAAAAAACCTCTCATTCATAAGATTACCATAAGTCATAGCTGATTTGATGCCACATAACAACAACAAACTATAAAACAGAGAAGGTAAACGTTCGTTAAAAGCGTAGGGAGAAGCAAGAATAGGTAGTCCAATAACTCACTAACTCCAAACATCCTTTTACAGAAAGGTTCTGTTCTGGACATTTGCAATTTAAGGGATTGTTTTTTGAGGGTTTTTCGGGCTATGTGGCCATGTTCTGGAAGAATGTGTTTCTGATGTTTTGCCAGCATCTGTGGCTGGCATCTTCAGAGAATGGTGGCATGGAGCTGTGTGGGGTATATATGCTGTGCAACCCTTGGTTGATAAGAAGTAATTTACAAGTTAATCTCTGTGTTGGTCTGTTGATGAATGGACAGGCCTCAGGGAAGGAGGATATGCGAGGCAGATTAGTGTCTGTTTAATTAGTGATCCATTATCTGCTGGGAAGACCCCTGACCCTGAGTCTTGATTTTGGTGTATTTCAGGACTGGTAGCCAAACTATGTTTATTTTCATGGTTTCTTCTTTCCTGGTGAAGTTGTTCAGGTGTTTGTGGATTTCAGTAACTTTCGTGTGCATTCTGACCTGATAGTGGTTGGCATGATCCAGAATTGCAGTGTTTTCAAACAGCATTTTATGCCCAGGTTGATTTATAACGTGTTCCGCTACTGCGGATTTTTCTGGCAGTGTCTTTCGTGTTCCTTGATTCTCATTTGGACACTGCATTTGGGGGTCCCTATGTAGACTTGTCCACAGCTTCACACTATGCGGTAAACCCCTGTGGCTGTTAAAAGGTTTGTATGCAACCAGGCTATACCATCACGCAAATGGATGACACTATATTGATGAGACAGGGAAGATCTCTATATGGTACCTTAGACAACGTTTGCCAGTACAGTATTAGACATAGATCATGGCCTCAGTTGGCAAAAAGCAGGTACACAGGTCTAAAAAAGAACAGAGTGTTTTATTTTAAGAAATCTAGGGGATGAAAAGAAGAGAATGAGATGAAGATCATGAACTAAAAAAAAAATAGGTAAGGAAAAAGAAGGATAAGCTTTATTACTCAGATCCTTAAAAATAATGAGAATAACAACTCTTTAAATGAAGATGTTCCCTTTTGGTAGAGGGCAAGTATTGCATTTGTTGGTCTCTCATTAGACCTGAAGGGAGGAGGAAATCACATCACCAGATGGGGAAGTGGGTAACAGTTATGACTAACAGACTAGGAGGATCAGGGAATCCAGATGTTCTCTGACTCACGTTGCTTCCCAGGCTCTGGGGCTTTAGGAATCCAATTATTGGTAGATGCCTACCACAGCAGAAGGAAGTGTTCCAGGTTGTCCTGCATTTCCAGTCAACTCCTTAGAATAAACATCTGCTCAGGAGAAACATAAGAGTTTATTGGTATGTTGATATGAGGACTGGAAAGGGTTTAGGGCAGTAGGCAAAATGCAGATAGAATAGCAGTGTCTGTCAGCTTCTTGTGATGGTTTGGTGGAAATGGCTCATTTTTAGAGGGATGATTAGATGTGAACTTGGAAGCAGAGTGGTTCTTTTGTACGCTATAAAAACATGCCAAAGGGATCCATTTTATACCAATGAGCCACAGAGTAGGGAATGTTTAAAGGAAGTGTGAAGAGCAGGTATGTTAATATTAATTGCACTGAAGTGGGTCCATTTTAGTCTTCTGTACATATCAAAGAGCCAGTGTGACGTAATGATTTGAGTGTTGGATTAGGACTCTGGGACACCAGGGTTCAAAAAAGTCATTGGGGGCTGGGTTATGCAGACAGAGCAAAAAGAGCAGTCCGGAACAGGATGCTGGCAGAGAGTGGACTTTCCCTGCTCCGTTGCGGCTGATTTTTTCCACCAGGCGCACTCTCTGCATTACCATTTATAGCATTGCCGGTTACCATTTATGGCATTGCAAAAGAATACACTGCCTCATTCTACACAGAGGAAAATGTGAAGGTACTTTGATTCTGTGCACTACTGTGTACTACTTATTTGAGCAAATTTCTGATTAAATATGTGTAGGATTTGCCTGTAAGCATTCCCAAGCCACACAGTATGACGCAAGCAGAAACTACAAGTATTTATGCCTTCAGTTTGTTTTTGTAATAATTCCCAGATTTATATTTCAGTGAATAAGTCACTATTATGTAGTCAAGTCCTTCTAATACAGTACTACACTTTACAAACCACCACATTACTGCTCTGGATAGCATTTTTAAGACTGCCCACTCCAAATAATGGTAAAATTATAGAATCTACTTCATTTTCTTGGAATGTATTTCACAGATCTGATTTGATACACTCATGATACTTAAAGGTTAAGGTGAAACCTATTGACTCAGGCCACCGCAATCTTTCCATGTTTTAATTGTGATGTGAGTAGCTGTTGGAAGGTAGCATGCCATTTTACATGCTAATTTCATTATCTGCTGGTACCATTATATTTAATAATAGTAGAGAAGCATTTCTTTTAAAGGAAAATTCTGTATTGTCCAAATGGACCCCTGAAACAGCCATATGACAATTTTGTGAAAATGTCTTTTCAATTAGACACGACACAAAGGGAATGGTGGTGGGGAAGGGGCCTCTCTAGTAGGATAATACATACAAAATACATAGCAATATCTACTGCTTAGTAAACATGAAAGTATAAGTAGTTTATTATAAGGCGGATCTTATAGCATTCAACCCATCGCCGGACAGTATGCAGCCCACATGCAACCCGGGTTTCTCTGGGCTTGTCCCACATCTTTTCAAGCACTGGAAAATCCTGTTCTTGAAAAGCAGTGAGAGAAACTCTGGTTGCGTACAGGCTGCATACTACCCAGCGATGGGTGATTGCAATAAGTTCCGCCTTAAGAAAGTTACATCCCGGGTTTATCCTGGCAGTGAAGCTAATGTGGTAATCTCCTTAGTTAAAACCATATAAATGTTCATTTTCTATTACTATTTTTATTGTAAGCATAGATTTTAATGGTTAATGCCATAACGCCATGTTTGAAATAGCTGACAGATTCACCTTGTGATAATATATAACAATAAGTATTTATTTATTTATTTATGTAGGTATTTATATCCTGCCCTTCAGCCCTAATGGCTCTCAGGGCGGCTTACAATTATTATTTTTCATCAGACAGTTCATATAACAGTATATAACAATAAGTAGCATGATCATCAACTGAGCATGTTGCCTTGTAATATTTTCATCAGAATGCTATAATTCTTAAGTGACCTCCCTTTAAAATGGTCACAATTAGTTCATGTTTATAATTCTTAAGTGACCTCCCTTTAAAATGGTCACAATTAGTTCATGTCTGCTTTGTCTATTTAGTTTAACTAAATTTAAGCAGTCGTAATCACTAGACTTAATCTATACCAAGTATTACAGTTATTTGTCCACCAAGTATATATTGAGCAAGGGATTGGAGAAAGACTGTTATTACATAATTAATGGAATTTCTTTTAGCAGCCTCAGATTTAATAGGATATAAAATAGTAATTGAGATAGTAACTGAGATCTAGAAAACATCTGGAAATGAAAGTATGGAATATTCCTTTTAAAAATCACTATGTTGATATTGGATTTGTGACATGCAATTGTGTCTGCCATTCTGCTCCAGGAATTCTAGAAATTGCTGTGTGATTATCCAACTGTAAATTCATGGTTTATGGGAGTATAAAGACCTGCAGTTGTGTGGATGCACAGCTAAAATACACACAGCACTTGTATATTTTGACGGCATGCAAAATGATATGCCACTGAAAGAGAAGTTCTCTCGTTTTTCAGAAGCTCATATCATGTTCAGCTTTTAAGGTGCTGTGGGGCTCTTTGTCATTTTTTATCACAGCCTGACAAAGCTCTGGAAGAAGCAGTGGCACGCCCATTAAGCAGAGTGAGATAGCTGCCTCAGGTTGCAGATTTCAGGTGTCATGAAAGAACAGCTTATTCTTCACTATCCAATTTCTTATTGTTGTTTTTTTACTGCTAGGAGTGAGTGATTGTGGAATTTCTTGGGTACTTAGCTGCTTTTAGGTTAAAGTGAACAACTGCACAGGATGCAGGGAACACGCTTCCTTTTAGCATCTGGCCAGCTAGCCACATCAACACATTTTGACATGACCATTGTGACACAAGATCACTTCTAGCTATATGTTGCCTGATTTTGAGGATTTGTTTGTTTGTTTGTTTGTTTTTTTCGGGAAGGTTTGGAGGCTTGGGGGATTATGAGAAGCAAACTGTCATGTTTTGGGGTGGATTGGGAAGCTTTTGGGTAGTTTGAGGGTAAAGAATAAGACTTAGGGGTCCGAGGTCTTTGAGGACTTCAGAGATTGTACTTAAGGATTCCAAGGGCTGTATATGGTTCACAAACCACACTTTGTCCACCTCTGACTTAGGTGTTGTGTATGATGAGATGGATGGATGAAGGTACCATTTGCTGATCTGCCTCAGGCAGCAGAATGATTTGGGCATGCTCTGTCTGGAAGGGCAGAATCAGAGAATCAGAGTTGGAATAGACCACAAGGGCCATCCAGTCCAACCCCCTGCCACGCGGGAACTCTCAATCAAATCATCCCCAGTGACAGATGGCCATCCACCCTCTGTTTAAAGACCTCCAAGGAAGGAGACTCCACCAGACTCTGAGGGAGTGTGTTCCACTGTCAAACAGCCCTTACAGTCAGGAAATTCCTCCTAATGTTGAGGTGGAATCTCTTTTCCTGGAGCTTGCATCCATTGTTCTGGGTCCTGTTCTCTGGAACAGCAGAACACAAGCTTGCTCCTTCCTCAATATTACATCCTTTCAAATATTTAAACAGGGCTATCATATCATTTATGACTGCTTTTAGTATGGAATAGAAAGTAGAAAAGAAGCAGCTGCAATTTGAATGTGTATTCTGGTCACTGTAGACTTTACATTGGTATAATTATACTCTGACTAGATTTCCAGCTTTGTGTAAAAGCATCCGAATTAGTTGTGGCAGATGAGTGGCTGAATTCATAAAGTTAGGTGAGAGGGCTCCTTCATAGGCACAGTAGGAAATGAGCATTATATCCTACTTCTCCTTCAAGCAGTTTGTGGGTGGGTAGTTAGGTAACAAACCAGTGAGGTGGGATGAGATGAAAGAGATAGACTAACGTCATCAGAACCCCATGGTGGGTATTAGGCAAATAGAGATTTGAACCAGTAACACACCATTCAAAGATCAACATTTTTTTTATTTATCACATTTGTGTATTAAAGTGTTTGATGATCACTACTTAGCATGTTAAGTCCTCAGGTCAATGTACAACTGTTAAAAACAATGTTTTGTTTAAAAAAACCACAGCAAAAAACCCTCATTCTAAACACAGCCAAAATTAAAATAGTTTCAAAGGCCAACCTTGGTTTTATGAATCAAAAGGCCATAGAAAACAATGCAGTCTTGGCTGCTTATTGGAAGCTTGAAAAGACTGATCTTTTTAGCCTTATGCCACAAATTTGCATGGTATAAGTGCAATTACTGCATCTCAGCCTGGTGTGTGCCTGAATGTTATGCAGGTAGGTTGAGAGATTGCAAGGACTCATATTTTGCACATGGAGAGTGATAATGTGAGGGAGTGGTTGAGGTGGCCATGTCTACCAGGGCTGGAATCTTGCTGAGGCATTAAACTGGCATAAGTCAAGGTTGCAGTGGCAGCTGTACTCTTTATAGGCTTATATAAGGAATTATGCATCTTATAAAAGTAGTTCATTATTCACCCACCGTACAGTGCATTGGTGTACAGGTTGGTCAGTACACATGTATGCAACTGAAATGGCAAGTGCATCATTACCATGCTGGTGGAACATTATGTTGCACTGGTGTTGAACAGGGCCTCTGGATAGAGAAACTCAGCTGGGCACATGGCCTTGCTCCCTCCTTGCCTTCCCACCAAAAGGAAAAGGAAAGGGTAGCAAAGTACACTTCAATTGGCTCTCTGGACTATGTCCCAGTCTTGGGAATTGTTTGCCTCTTGAATGATGGGCTGAATGATCTTGGAGATCTGCTTTTCTGAGGATAAAAATGGGGAGGAGTTTAATGTATACGATTTGATCTCTTTGGAGAATATTGAATTTAAACCGCTTTAATCTACAGGAAAGGCGGTATATAAATAAAGTTTTTATTTTTTATTTTTATTAAATATTTGTTTGAGTGTTGGTGAATTGTAAATAATTGTAAATAATGAGATCATAGGGGAAAATGTATAAATACTTGAATAGTGATCATTTACATTAAAATAGTTGGGTGCTATCTCATTACCACCACCCGCTCCACTGTTGTTGAAATCAGTCTTTGAAGTTCCCTTGTTTGAAGATGGCCACACTATGGTCAGTGACAGAGGACCCAGAGAGATGGAAGTGTTCCTCTGCTAGTTTTTAAATATACAGCATAAAGGACATTGGAATATGAGCAAGTGCATGAGCCTCTGATGTTTTGCATGACATTCATTAGATCCTGTAATAACGTTGCCAGAGTAGACGTGGGGGTAGACTTGGCATCTGGATCCTGTATCTTTATCTCTTTTCTGTAGTATATTGTTGCTGATTTGGTTTCTAAACACCAAAGGCCTGTGAGGGGTATTGTCCAGGATAGGCTGTAGATAACTTATGATACATTTTAGTAGTTTCAATTGGAATACTACTAAAAGTTTAAAAGGTAGTAAAGAACAAAAGGATTATACTGTCTGATTAATGCTTTCTCTGTGTACCAAGATTTCTTAACTTATTGATCTTTGTGATCCCTTGCGACAGTAGTTTTTCCTTAAAATGGTATTCACTATCAGTTGGAAACCTGGTAACTTCTCAGCTCCATTGAAATTTTCCATGTTGCTCTGTCCCAAAATTATACTCAAATGAGAAAAAAGGACACCTGAAGTGTGTTTTCATTTCTTAATTGAAGAATCAGTAAAATGTGAGTTGTGTTAGAGCCAAAGGTGTGCAATTGCTTGCTGCACTTCATAGCTAATAGGTTTAAAGTATTTTGCATCTGCACAGACTACTCCTATATATGCAAAAGAGGAAAACCATGCCCCCAACTCTGTTTCCATATGTGCATTGCTCCTTGCTGGATAAGGGCCATCCAAGTCATCTGCTGTATATCATATGTTAAATTGATTTTACAATGCTATGGCATCTTTCCCATCCATCTCACAGTTTACAGTTTTAGCCTTGTCCCCTATGTTTTACAGATGTTTGTATTCAGACTACAGTTATTCTGGCATCCATGTGGACTGTTTCTACTAGACTTTTTACCCTACATATTGCCATTTAATTAAGCCCTTTTGTAGTGAAACATCAAATTACTTACTACATTTCAGTTAAAAGTATAAAACCACTTTGATCTGACACTGATGCCCTTGTTCTTTTAGTGAATGGTGTCACACTTTAAAATGTGGAAGAAGGGGGGAAAGAAAGAAGGAAACTGTGGCAGCACTTTTAAGACTAACTTGGTGTGTTTTTTTAATTGCATGATTTTTGTGTATATTAACCCACTTCTTCAGATGCAGTATAAAAGTACATTCATATTCATAGAGGTTCATACAGAAATAAAAACCAAATGCTATATTCCTTTCCCCCTTCTCCTTCCCTCCTCCTTTTAATGCTGTAAGAGACTAACATGGCCACCTGTTTGAAAACATTGCTTTCCCTTGGCCATAATTTTCAGGCAGCTTATTTGGCTTCTTTGCTAGTTAGCAAGCATAACTACTTAGCAGAGAATTTTCTTCTACTGTCTGAAAGTTGACAGGTGACCTGCCTACTATGTAATTAATTGAACTCTATTTTATTGTTTCTGCTTTAAGTTTGTGTCATTTCATACCTCTAGGTATGGCAGAAATTGTCTCATACAGTTTGAGGATTTTGCTAATGCAAATGCATTCCGTCTCCTGAATAAATATCGCAACCTGTACTGCACATTCAACGATGACATTCAAGGTAATGAAACATACCTACTATACTATTTAAAGAGGAAAAACTAATGTATCTAATTATGTGAATAAACAAGGTGGGGGAATGAGTTAGACTCCCTGATCACACTTGAAGAACCATATGATGCTAGGTGATAAGAATCCTTGTCAGTTCTTGTCCTCTACTTATGGACAACCACACTCTATTGACAGGGATAGTGCTGTAGTGCTATGGCTAGAGGCAGGGTGTATTTTTGCCAGAAACAACATGCTACACTGTGTACAGGGGGAACCTAATATCCTGCTGTGCAAAGTGCTCACTTGATTGGGTGGATGAAAATGTATGAACAGAAGCTTCATAGTTGTTATGCTTTAAAAGTGATACTTTATAAGGCCTTGTCTTTGCCTTTATGGCATGCCACTAGCAGTTTGTGGCATCTCACCCTGATCTGTGTTCTTTGTCCTGAAAATACTGGAGGGGGGTGTCTTCCCTGCCTAGTTATGGCATGTGTGAGTGGGGGCATTCTGCAGGGGAAACTTATGAAAGTAACAGTGATATAAAGGGGAACACATTTTTTCTTATTACACAATTAAAATCTATATGAACTAAAATCTTGGATACTTGATATTACCTTTCCATAACTTGTCATGTACTTGCTGTCTTTGTTGCCCCCTGTTTTGCCCATCCTAGTTTGCAAAGTAAACATGTAATCAGGGGCCTAATTTTTCTGGCATGTGCTTTAGAAAACTCTTTCTCTTACACAGGGTACCATTGCATAATTGTTTTTCCTTCTGGATACATTATGTAATATCTTGTTTGTTTTCGTGATATGGATAGCAGCTTTGTGGGAACGATATGTTATCAGTAAACTGTTGATCGTGATGTGCTGTCATTTGACTTTTTATTTAAAAAATGAGACTGTACTGGATTTTAAAATCAGGTGCCATGTTATTATGTTCTTTAATTCTCAGCAAAGCAGTTCTGTGTTACCTATTGTTGTTTTTACAATAAGATACTGTTTCACAATGGAATTGCTGTTGTTTAATGGGTTTGCCCATGCTGAAATGATTCTTGTGGGTGATAATGTTCCAGATATATTTCCAATTAATTTGCCCTCTGCCACTCATTACCTTCCATTTTGCCCACGTGCGCAAATACTCTTGTACATGGTAGGCTCAAATCTGCACTTTAATGTCATTACAGTAATTCTGTAGCCTACATAAGAGAACTTTTACAAGTGCGGTGCCCTGAGGATACATCTTTTGATTCCAACAGGTGTGCTATGGAAACTATTAAAGTGTGTCTTTAAAAAGAAGCATAATACAGTATATGATTTCATATTGTTATTATACCGAAGTAATATATTTTAACCACGACTCACTGGGTTAGGGCCCAGGATACCTAAAGGACCGCCTCTCCCCGTACATTCCGCCTTGCACCCTCAGAACATCTGGGCAGCAATTACTGAAGGTGCCTGGGGCTAGGTTAACCTCCACCACGCGGAGGACATTTTTCACAGCTGCCCCAGCCCTTTGGAATACGCTGCCCATTGAGCTCCGCTCATCTACCACCCTGGCCCAATTCAGGAAGGACTTAAAAACCTTCCTGTTTCAACAGGCATTCCCCGATTAAATATCCTGTGGGCCTCCCTCCTCTTCCGTGGCCAAGAGGTTGGGCTATGGGGCTTTTTCTTCTGTTATTTTCTTGATGTATTGATGTATTTGTATGGTTTTAATTTTTTATATTGATAATATGGATTGTGTGTGTTTTTAATTGTTTTGTAAGCCGCCCTGATCGTTGGAAGGGCGGGGTATAAATAAAAATTTTATTATTTATTATAGGGAGCATACAATTCCCTTGTTACAGCAGCCTCACTGGCTACAGGCATGTTTCCAGGCACAATTAAATGTGCTAGTTATGACTTGTAAAGTCCTATATAGCTTGAGTTCAGTTGTCTGAAGGACCATATTTGCTTATTTGAGTCTGCCCTTGTTTTGAGATCTGTAGGGAATGCCCTTCTCTCTGTTCCACCATCCTTACTGGTACATATGGTGGGAATACAGGAGAGAGCCTTCTTGGTGGCTGCTGCCAGGCTCTAGAACTCTATTCCCAGAAAGTCTAGACAAATAATTTCCACAGTGTCCTTCTAGTGGCAGGCAAAGACTTGTTTTGTTTCCACAGGACTTTGCAAATTGACTACTCATAGGGAGAGGGCTTTTAATAATGGTCTCTGTATCTTGTATTTGTTTTTTAACATTTGTAAGTCATGCTGAGTCCCAGGGCTGGGGAAGTAAATAAATAAATAAATAGTAGTAGTAATGGTGGTGGTAATAATAATAATAATAATAATAATAATAATAATAATTTTTCTTTTCACCTTGCTGTATTTTCATTTTTAAAAAATGTGTGTTGGTGAGTATTTTTGTGTTAAAAGCACAAAGCCTCCTAGCACAAGTTTTTGTTTTTAAAGTTCACAAGAGAGTGGAGAATTTATGCTCATAACTAATGATGACTCAGATTATTTTCATGTTCTAATAAAATTTCATCATGTTTTTGTATTTCAGGAACAGCCTCTGTAGCTCTTGCAGGTCTCCTTGCTGCTCTCCGGATTACTAACAACAAACTGTCAGATCACACAATACTGTTCCAGGGAGCAGGAGAGGTATAACACTGAAATACATCAGCTCTCTAAGTTATTCTCTCTTTCTCTCTCTCTCTCTTTTATTGTTTCGTTCATTCATTAATATCATGCCTTTCTCCAAATGGGACTCAAGGCAGCTCACAATAAAGTACATGAGCTGAAGCCTAATAATAAAAAGGCCCATGTAGGGAGATATAGTCTGTCCCTAAGCAGTATATGGTCACACTTCAAACTATGCCTGGAAACAAACCTATAAGCAGTGAAGCTATTTCAACAAAGGAGTTGTAACTTCAATAATTCTGCACACCTAGAGTAAAGGTGGCCTTTCTATTGGATAAGAGACTGCAGGGGAATCTCACATGTACCACCTTGGATTCTGTGAATGTAATAATGAACAATCTTTCAAGCCACAATAATAATAATAATAAATAATAATAAGACTCCATCACAAGTTATTACTTTATTACTTTATTATAGATTAACAATTGACACTTACAATTTTTAAAAATCCACATTAAAATATTGTGTGAGTGAAAATAACTTCAGAAATGTGTATCTCTGTGTTTGTGTGCCTGTGTTTAGGCTTTTGCTGTTTTGTATTCACTTGCAATATTATCTCCTCAGGGTATTGCCAGCTTCCACCCCTTCACAGTAATTCAGGCTGTGAGACAGAAGGCATAATAAGAATTTAACCACAATGCACTTTTAGTTTTTAAAACAGTATAATAAGGCAATGCCTTATTGACACTGTGAAAAGCCATGTCAATTGGCTGGAGTACACTCTGTTGAAACCTAAGGTGAATATTCATATACAGTTGAAGGCCTGGGAGTGTGGGAGAAAGAGGAAGAATAGGTGTGCACCTGTTCCTTCCCTTCCCCTCACCCTCCCAGGCCTTCAACTATCTCCGGGGAAGTCCCACCCGCAGATGTCACACCCCTAGAAGGCAGAAGTCCCACCCCCTGATGTCCCACCCCCACCCCAGACATCCTGCCCCTTGGCACCAGATGATATCCAATGCAGGAACACCTTTAAGTTTGGGCACTCAGTCTCTAAAAGGTTCACCATCACTGCTCTAGGTCCTCCAGAGCAATTCTATGGTCAAGATCTGCAAGAATTTGACCATGAAAATGTGCTGGAGGACATAGAAATGTTAAAAAGGTGCTCTCTTTAGGAATCTCTTGGTCCTCCAGCACGGCCTTTGGCAGAAGCTGACAACATGAAGTTGAAGGTTTTCTTTCCAGGCACCCATAGTTTTTTATGGGTTTTTGGGCTATGTGGCCATGGTCTATAACAGTTTGTTCCTGTTTCAGGTTAGCATTCTCTGAAGATGCCAGCCACAGATGCTGGCGAAACATCAGGAATAAACTCTTATAAAACATGGCCACATAGCCAAAAAAACCCCACAAAAAACTAAAGCTGACAACAGTCACACTGGATGACCTAGACATTCCTAGAGAGAACATATTAGATCCATGAATAATCACATCCACAAAAATCAAATCCGCAAATGTGGAGTACCAACTGTTGATGTTAGTAGGGATGGGAGCTCTGTGCCCACTTCTTTTATTGCCATCCAGCCCTGCTTTGCGAGCCACAATTCATATGCACTTGCAAAGAAAACAGGAATTTTTAAATCTTCTGTATGTGGTTATCAGACCTGTGGTTCAAGTGGATTGCACTTGTGGCATCTTTTTCGCTCTGCCACTGAAGCTTAATTAATTTCCTACCATTCTAACCTAAGAGAATTATATATATTTGTTGTCCTATTCCCCTTTCTAATGAATGGTAGTCCTTTCCATGTCAGGACATAGATGGATTCAGTCATTACTTTGAAAGTCAAATTCTGTCATTTGCAGTGGGATCCTGGTTATGAGGTGTACTAATATCCTTGTTCCTGCTTTTATAAGCAGGTTTCGGGGCTTGGGGTTTTTGTTGTTGTTGTTGTTGTTGTTGTTGTTTTGTGGGAGGGACTCTTATGTATATCATGGTTTTCAGAAGGACTCCATCCAGCTCTCCCTGAGGGTTTTTACTGTGAAAATAAACTGTGTACAAGATTGAAACTAGATGACTCTTCCTTCAAAATCCTGCTATTATATATGTATATATATAGTAGATGCCAATCTTATCAATGAATAGACTGGGAGATTTTCTGACTCAGGAGAGTTCTCGCAGTTTATGTCTTTTTGGTTGCTGTTTATAATATTGTATTCACCCTTTGGACTTCTTTGGAGCCTACTGCTCGTATTTCAGTTGTATCTGTTTTGGGAACAGTGTGCATTGGGTGCAGTGTTACAGATATGCTAAGTAATATGTTTCTTGGCTACTCCAGGATTCTGTCACAGTAATGTTCTAGCCTAGCTCTCAGATATACTCTTTTCACAGGGCCAAAGCACAGAAATACTGCAAGCATTTTGTCTCTAAGCTAAACAGAAGTGGAAGATTTTATGTAGATTTGGTGTGTGTGTATGTTGTGAGACTTCCCATATTCTTTGGAGAAAACTGCGAGTAGCTGCAAGCAAGGAAGTTGTTTTGATTGAAATTAGGTCCAGGTTCTTGGCTTTTCCTCTTTCTATGAGGCTAAAGTCTACATTCTGTTAAACTGGGGCTAAACTGTACCTTTTGCTGTTGGGTGTTTACTCAAACTTAAATTTCATCTGTGCCTGTTTGTGGTTTCTAGATGTTATAAAATCCTGATAGATTTAATGGAGACCATCAGAAGCAGTGTGATTATATTTTATATTTAAAGATTATATTTTAGCTGCTACATTAGGTTTGGGGGCTTGGGGGGGTTCTTTTGGACTCTTACGTGTATCACAGTTTTAGCTGCTGCATAGGCAGATGTCCTATTCTAGAATGGAAGAGGGAGTATGTGTGTCCATGAAACACAAGGACACATTGCTTGAAAGACACAGGGAACTGCTTTATCAAAGGATATTGTGATAATGCTATTGACAGGATTTACAGTCCTCAGATCATATGGAAGTAAACAATCTGGGTTTCTAATTTCCAGAGTGCATAGAGCAACTGACATTAGATGTTAGGAATTGTATCTAAAACGTATTTATAATTCCTATATCTTATATACTTGAACTGGAGAAACTATAGGGTTCAAATCCAATGTTCCAGTTTTTAAATGCTGATACAACCTTTTGTGAGGAACACAGAGGAATGAACCTGTGGTTCATGTTACAAATTTAGATACGTTCTACACAAATGATGCCTCAACAACGGGTATAATTCTTTACTTATCTCATACTTGTGGCAAGACATTTAAAAAAACCAAACACCTTGCCCATGAGATAATTAGGCAGCTTGTCAGCCTTGATGAGAGTTTTGCATTTGCAAGAAGGATCTATGGATATAGAAATTTTGAATGGTCTGTTTTTGATCAGTCAGCCTCTTTTGTACTTGTAGTGTGTGTGTGTATGAAAGAGAGAGAGCTGCTTTAGAAAGGGAAAAGCCATAGATTGTTTGTGCAGAGACATTTTGTGCAAATTGCAAAAACTGACAGCAGAAAAAGTGATCTTGGTTTGTTCTTGAGTTGGAGACCAGAAAACTCATGGGGTTTTAAAAACATCTTAATAGGCTTTGTCAAGATAGTAACTTGTCTTATCAAGAATGAGTACTGAGCAAACTTCTTCACATCTTTAGCCTGGGCACTGAGTAAAATAGTAATGACTACGAATTGTGAATCATGAGCCATTCCAGGCTACATAGTTCAACGCCTGTCTTTAATGAGCAGTGTCTACCTCCTCTGCCCTTTCTAGAGATGCTAATACATATTTCCAGTATTGCAGTATTTCATAGATGAAAACCAGGACACATGTGGCCAAATAACATCACACAGTGTGGTTAAGACAGCAAAAGTTATTAAGGAGGAAGCACACGAGCTAAGATAGGCTGCAGCAATTTGCTTTTGCTTGAGTCCACTGGGAAGGGCAAAATCCTGCCACCTCTCCTTTCCTCCCTGCTGAATTAATTGAGTACAACTTTTGCAGCTATTGAACAAAGGGGGAAAGGGGGAAGAGGAGAGAGGAACTGGAGGTTTTTAATAGCAGCTGGAAAGGTGGGAGGGCAGAGGATCAATTGGGACTGTCCCTGCTGAATTAGAACAGTTGGGTGGTATGTTATGAGAGATTGCAGAAATTACTTTTTTGGGTTACAACTCCCAGAAACTTCCAGCCAGCATGGATATTGTTCCAGGAATTCTGGAAGTTGTGTTCCAAAAATAATGTTTCCAAGTGCTGAATAGAAATGCCAACTGCCATGAAATGATCTTCTACTATAATCATATATGTGAGATGCTTTGAAGCCTCAAAAGAATAGTTGTTAATAGTAATTATTTTACCTTGCTTGTTGAGATCAAAGTGTGCATTATGTGGGAGATCCATGACTGGATCTATCAGTTATTTATTTTGTTAATGAATGCATCCATTGGGATTGCCAATTTTATTGGAGTGGAGATAGAAGTGTTTAATCATTCCCTTCTTGATTTTCTAATCCAAATCACTCTCTCAAATCTTCTTATTTGCTCAGGATGGGGAAAAATATTACACAGTGAACTACATTTAATTTTTTTAAAAGGAAAATGTTGGAAGAGCCACCCGCAGGTCTCATGTGTAATGTGTAACTTGGCCTTAAGACTATTTGGAAGAAGTGTTCCCCTTAACCATGACTACTGCTTCATTCTAAGCAGCCTGTTTGGCTGCAGCTGCTTGAGGGTCTTTCCTCAAGGAATTCAGGAAGGTTCACTGCAAACATACGAGCGCATGGAGCATTCCATGTCTATTTTGAAACCGTCAGAGTTGAAAATTTATCAAGCTGTATAAAAATAACAGCAGAACTTTGTGCCAAAGGAGTTTAAATGAGACCATACAGAAAATATTAGCACTACCATTTGTAGATGTTTCAAAGTCCTGTAAGACACAGGCGCAGAGGTTCTGTCAGAAATGATATATTGTTAAGCCATAGCAGTTCAAAGAGATTGGTGTGAACTTGAAATGCAAAAACCTAGTGTATGTAATTATCCTAAAATCACTTTATTTTCTAAGGTGAGGTAATAGCAAATTCTTATCTGGCATACATAGAACAAAGGTGGCAAACCGAGGTTTCCTATTGATTTTACACTTGGATACAACCAGTGCTTACTCCATTGTTGTTGTTGTTGTTGTTGTGTGCCTCTGAGTAATTTTTGACTTATGGTGACCCAAGGCGGACCTGTCATAGGGTTTGTTGACAAGTCTCTTTTGAGAGGTTTTGCCATTGCCACCCTTTGTGACTGAGAGAGACTTTGACTTCCCCAAGGGCACCCACTGAGTATTTATGCTCAAGCAGGGACTCCTGTACTTGCAGACATATCTTTGTCATAAACATAGTCAAACACATGTGCAAGTACATTGTCAAAGTCATGTGCATTCACATGTTGCTACATTCACATTTTAAGTACAGTATATTGCAGAGTTAAAAAGAAATCCAAAAGCAGTCCCTAAACAAAAAAATGTGTATTAATCTCACTTGCATTGGAAATGCTCTGGTTGAAAAAATATATAGGGGCTAAACAGACCTGCTTGAAGCACCTGCGTGGGGGCAGTGTGGGGGCACACCCCATGCCAACATCCTGCCACCCGCCTGAACCTCACAGTGGGCAGCATCATGGTGCTCCTTTGGCACAGCATTTAAATGCTGCACGCCGAAAGAAGTACCAAAAACTGCCGCCATGGCAGCAGAGTTGCCTTTTTGTTGGCTCTAAAAGGAGCATCATTTTGCTGCCTCTTTTTAAACTGGCAAATTGCCACAGCCCCAATCTGACACTGAAATGGGTGGCGGGATGCCGCTCTATCGGGGCCATCTGTTTTGCCCCATAGTAAAAGAACCCAAGAAAGCTTTTTTTAAAAAAAGTTTAAAAACCTTTGAACATTAAAGCATACAGAATCTATCAAGGCAAACCAGCTGTCCCAAACCTTTTCTGTAGTGCTGTTCCTGTTTTTGCTCTTTTGCTAACTGAAAGGGTATTAGAGCATAGTGTGCCTGGTTCTAAGTTGCCAAGGTTATTCAAGAATTTGAAGTAGATGATCTAGTGAAAGGTAAGCATAATCCTGAAATTGCAATCCTGGATGTGATTGTAGGAAGCAAGGCCCTGTGACTACATTATGGCATACTTCTGTATTGGATTCCTCTTCCTTTGTAGGGGCTTTCCAATCATAAATCTTTTGAGAAGGGATGAATTTGAAATGGAGTGAAGAAAATAGTCAAGATTTATCCAGTGTATCAATATTAGTTACGCACTTTCATTAATTTTCCTAGAATGAGGGGGATAGTAGAGATGTAAAATATTCAGGCCTTGTTATATAAGATAGACAGGTTATTTCGGTTTGCAAACAGACCATTCAAAACCTATTAATAGTTTCATGTCATTTTATGATTAGAATAGCAAAAGTTTCTGAGTTACCACTCAGCATGAAGATTTCCCTTCAGCACCAGTAGAGCGAAAAGCCCCACAAGCATGGATGTGTGGAATCTAGTGGAGAGGGATGGAGGAGGTTTAATCTGGCAAAGAAGGCTGTGCTAACATCCAGGAGAGAGAGAGAGAGAGAGAGAGAGAGAGAGTGTGTATCTTGCTTGGGCACTAACTGGGACCCAATCAATACATTAGGAAGCCTTATTGCACACACACCACTGCCTTTTCACAATTGCCAGGAAACATTTGTGCATGAAAATCTGGGATAGTTTTTTGTGGTTTTTTTCGGGCTATGTGGCTGTGTTCTGGAAGAATTTATTCCTGACATTTCGCTTGCATCTGTGGATGGTATCTTCAGAGAATGCTGGCATGGAAATGAGTGGGGTATATATACAGTGTGACCCTTGGTTGGAAGGAAGTGATTTTACATGTTAATCTGTATGTTGGTTTGTTGTTGAATGGCAAGTCTGGGATGCTTCTTTGTTCAACTGAAAAGAATGTATGACTACTCACACAACCAGAGGTTGCATGGGTGTTGATTCTCTGTAAGATCAAGGCTGTATTTCATGGGCATGACCAATTTACTTTAGAACTGGTAGTAACAAAATATTCATGGTTTTATTTTCATTAACTGCACACATTACTGTGAGTATTCAGGCACTATTAATCTGCATTAAAATATTGTCCTTTTGTTCCTGTGATGTTGGTCTAAATACCCTAAAGGCATCAGATCCCATCTGATCTTGAACGCTAAGTAGGGTCTGCTCTGGTTAGCATTTAGATAGGAGACTGCCAACAAATACCAGATGTGAAATATACTTCAGAGGAAGGAACTGGCAAAGCGACCTTCCATATTCTTTGCCTTTAAAATTCATAGGGTCCCCATAAATATGTGTGCTTTAGTTATGTTTTTGACTTTTGTATGTTTTATGTAATTTATACTGTTTTTAACTAAACAATTTTAATTGTAAAGTTTTTAAATGATTTTATCTGTGAGCCGCCTTGGCTCCTTCTCTGGGAGAAAGGTGACATAGAAATGAAATAAATAGATAAGTGACTTGAAGGTGCATGGACACACATACACACATTGTGAAGAGTCAGTAATTGTATATTCCTGAAATATTAATTGTCAATTTGGCTAATAAGTATACTCAGTTAATGAAGATAATTTTATAATTTGAGACATATTGGTTTCATGGACTAATTCCTTTTTCCCCCTTCACTTCTTAAGGCAGCTCTGGGAATAGCCAATCTGATTGTTATGTCCATGGAAAAGGAAGGGATAGCTAAAGAGGAAGCCATCAAAAAGATATGGATGGTTGATTCCAAAGGATTAATTGTCAAGGTAAATAAATTATTATAATGTTTCTCTGTGGTACAGGCTGAAGCAAAATGTACTGTCTGTTATCTAAATGTGTGGGGTTTAGGCTTACCTTGATGGAGCTTAGAACATTCATCTCTCTTCTTCTACATGTATAGTTGTAAGACTTGGATGCATGACCCAATAATGACCATGGTGTTAGGGTCAGAGTAATCTGGGTATATACTTATTCCTTAATTGTCTTTGGTTTTCTTGGAGACATTTACCACTAGTGCTTTGGCAACATTGGCAATTAGTGCTTTTTGGCAACATTTAAAGCAAGCTACCTGAAATGAAGACTAAGAAGGGGAGAGGATAAATTTCTGTCGTATCTTCTATAAAAAGCACATAAATATGCTAAGCACCATAAATCATCTAATATTTACAGCAAAGTCATTTCTAAAAATCTGCAAAGAAATGCTGATATAAAAGATAATTTCCTGCTGATGTTTTACTTTATGTTGCCAGACTTCTGCATAAACTTCAGCTGTGTTGCCTCAAATAACTCTATTTGCATGGCTACCATTTCCCACATACTGTGGTTTTCTATGATATCAACAGTGGCTAGAAATTCAAAGCTGTCTAGAGACTTCATCAGCCATTCTTACCTCATTTCTTCCACATGCTAGAACTAAAACAAAACCATGTATATCTGAAGTGCCAAAAAGAAGCTATATTTTTTAAGGAGGTAATTTTGAGGTACTTTCATATTGCATGCACTGAGAATATTTACACTTTTAGAGAAAAGAAAATTATATTTAGATTTGCTATTAGGTTTTTATGCATCTATTGTAAATTAAGCACCTATTCACACAAACAGTTTATGTCTTCTCTTTCTGCCACATATGCTTGGGAGTACATATCATTCACTCAGGACTTGTATAACTGCACGGATAGGACAGTGTGACCTGAGATTAGTTGTGTTTTCACATAGCACTGTCAAGCTGGAGAATATTTTATGATGTACTTGAGGAACCCAGCCTGCAGAGTTGTTATTGTTGGCTTCAGATGGTCATTGGGTTGCATGAACGAATTTCATGTGATCACTAACTTTTGGCTGTAAATGATAATTGATGTTAACTGATTGCTGTAACTCACGACATTCAGTGTCAATGCTACTGTTATTTCTATGGAATTGGATAGCTGTTTCATTAACATTCCAGGGTGTGTGTGTGTGTGTGTGTTCGTCATTATTTATTTGTTTGTTTGTTTAATGTTTCGTTTAATTTATATCTTTTATTCCTCCCAGCACAGGATTTTATACCTTTTATTTTTCTGTAATTAATATTACCTAGTCTGATCTCCTTGAAATCTAGTCTGGGCCATATCTTTTCCAGAGAATCTGGAAGAATAGCAAATAGGGATAGGAAATACCAACAGAGACATTTTTCTACTCTTCATTTATTCTCTCTTATGTTTTTCTCTCATGCACTAGTATGTGAAGAACATAATTTTGAATTAAAGGAAGCAGAAAGTAGTGAATATGCCTGTCTGTCTAACTATTATCTTGTATTATCTTGCCTTTCCTGTAAGAAGCGTCTAAGAAGATTCATCCCATTTTATTTTCATAACAGTCTTGTTAAGCTGTGCTAGTGACTTGAACACAGGAACCTAAATGGAAATGTTATTGCTGAACAGGTTCTTGAAAACAGATCTGTCCTCCCTGCAGTAAACCTGCAGTTCAGCACATGATACAACTCAGAAAAAATATTTTTCCGTTCATGCCCATTACATATTTCACATGGTGAGCCAGCTGAGTGAGCATGTGCAAGAGTCCAAGTTCCGGTCCTGTTCTCTTTAGTGTCACAAATATGGGCCTGTTACAGACTGCCAAAATAAAGCTGCTTCGGGTCTCTTTGGAGGTATGCTGTTTAAATGATGCATGCATCCTAAGAATCTGGAAGCTGCACCAAAGCTGCCCTCCAGTGCTTAGGAATGGAGTGTGGCTTTGGTGCAACCTCCAGACTCTTAGGACCCACACATCATTTAAATAGCATACCTCCAAAAAGACCTGAAGCAGCTTTATTTTGGCAGTCTGTAACAGGCCATGGTTGTAAAACATAGGATCTTGATTCTTAGCAGGTCTTTGGGAGTCCCCTGTTTGGCCCAAGGTACCCCCATTACAATCCAGGAGCTCATAATCCAATGTTAGTGAACAGCAGCAGCACAAGATGTTTTACATGGAAGTGGTGGAGGGGGGGAAGGGGCTGTTGTTGTGGGTGGAGACAAATTATCCTGGTCAGAGGGTCTTCTGCTGCTTAGAGATAAAAGTTGAGTTGGGCACAGCACATGCACAGCTGCCTCAAGATGAGAAGTGTGGTAGCAGTTGCTCACTCCCTGCTGAGAGGGAGAGAGAAAGTAGTGTACCAGTTTGGAAAGTCTTCATAGGAAGGGTGTGTTCCCCCAGTGAATATATGTAGGCTGTGATGGAAAATTTGCCAAGACTCATCAATACTAGTAACCACTATTCCTTTTCTTGAACCACATGAGAAGAAATGGTACTGCTAGACACACTTCAAATATATAGCAATTAATTTAAGTGTTTTATGCCAAAGTCTGTCAAAGTTTGTGGAGTACGAACAGAAGAATATGAGAAGTGGATTCCCGGGTATGTTAGTAGTGTCACTAGGAAAAAAATGGATTATTGAACCATGTCTATTTTGATGAGAAGGACTTCTGGCAGAAGGTGACTTGCACCTCATGAGGACTGGATAAGAATGTGTTTGGCAGGAATTCTGTATATCTGATAAGGTGGACTTTAAACTAAAACCTCTGTTCATAAAATCATGGAGACAGTATGAAATCATGGGTGACAGAATGAATTCATATACTGGAGACAGTAGCATGAGTGAAGCTGGGACAGCAGTGCAAGTCTAATATGCAAAGAAAATATGTAAGGAATAATATGAAATAAAAGTACAGTAAGGGAACCATTGATGGATATACTGTAGGTTCATGGTCTCTATATACAGTTGCCTTTCTCACGGGCTTGAGGTCTGCGGTCTTCAATACTGACAGGGGGCGACCTCTGTTATTTTCAATGGGGCACGCCCCTTGACATGCATGCTCGTGGGCATATGCCCCACTCAAGCCTATGGGGCTTGAATATTGGCGAGTCTCTGTTTTCATGGGGGGGGGGGGGTCCAAATGGATCCCCAGTGAAAATGGAGGGCCAACTGTATACCAGTACACAAAGTGAGAAACAAACAAGATTAATTTGAATCTTAATATAAGAAATATGATTTTATAAGCACTCCTGGAACCCAGTGAAACAGAAAACATGATTAAAATATGGGGATTGAAGAGTATAACTTATTCAAAAGATGCAGACCAAACAGGATGGAAATGAGGAGTAGCATTATCTGAAAAGGATGAATATACTGTACATTTGAGGAAATCCATTATTACAAACATGGAAAGTCAGTTGAGAGCAACTGAATAAAAATAAGAGTGGAAAGATAGAATGTCAGTCGTGGGAGTATGCTACACTGTTAAGTCAGAAAGATGAATGATGCCTTCCTGGATCAAATTGCTTAATTTTCAAAGAGACATAACAAGATTTCAGTTTCCCTAATATCTGTTGAATGCCAAATTGTCTAATAAATTCCTGACTTGCCTTGCTGACAATTTCATCTTCCATAATGTGGAAAAAGAAATATGGGGATCAGCTATCCAAGGCCTGATCCTCAACAGCAGGGAAGAAGTGCCTGATGAAGTGAAAGCTGTGCAGACCTTGAAATGATCATGCCATCTTTGTTTTGTATGGAAAGGGAACACCAGACATAGACACACACCCTGGAATTTAGACAGACTGATTTTGACAAGTTAAAGAGATAGTAGGAGTGATCCCATGGATAGAAAAACATTATGCAAATGGAGCTCAAGATAGGAGGGAGGTTCTTAAAAGTGAGCTGTTAAAGGCACATGTAAACCATTCATGTGAGCAAGAAAAAAGAGAGGCATCCAAAGAAACTAGAGTGGTGACACAAGAAAATTTCTGATGAGTTCTGAATTAAAATGGAAGGAGTGGCAAACCACCAAGGATGAATGCAAGTTATCAGCCAAAGCTAGGAGGGAGAAAGTCAAGAATGCTAAAGTTTGAAATGAACTTAGGTCCTTATGACACCGTACTGTTATGCCATTTGAAAAAAAAACACCCTATTTTATCTGTGCTTGCTATGATAGCTTGATTGTTGATGCCTTATAATATAATAATAATGATTTATTTATAGCCCGCCCAATCACAAGGAATCCAGGTGGGTTACAACAGTAAAAATAAAGAAAATACAATAAAATACAATAAATAAATAAAATACAATAAAATTAAAGAGAGCGAAGTGAGTACATTCACAGTTAGGCCTGATGGAAGTTGGGCCTCTCTTTTTCACTCCCTCTCAGGTCTGATGATGATGTCATGGAGGGAGGGCTCTTCTTCTTGAGGCAAGGATTTTATTTTAATTAATTTTAATTTAATTCTTCTCATTAAATTTAAGAGAAGAATTGGTGGACAGAGTGACATAAGTCACAGTAAATGGGGAGTAGAACTAGGTAGGGAAGGCCTGCCGGAAGAGATCCGTCTTAAGAGCCTTCTTAAAGGCTGTAAGAGTAGAAATGTCACGGATCTCCTTCGGCAGGTCATTCCATAGCTTCGGAGCTGCGATGGAAAAGGCCCTCTGGGTGACTGAACTTAGCCTAGATTTTATTGGCTGAAGTAGATTCTTCCCCGAGGACCTTAGAGTGCGGGACGGACAGTATGGAAGTAGGCGATCTCTTAAGTATTCTGGACTCAAGCCATGTAGGGCTTTGAAGGTAATCACCAACACCTTGTACCTTGCCCGGAAACTAATTGGCAGCCAGTGAAGGGATTTCAAAACCGGTGTTATGTGATCGGTACGACGAGTACCTGTAATTAACCTGGCTGCCATATTTTGTACAAGTTGAAGTTTCTGAACTTGGCACAAGGGTAGCCCCATGTACAGCGCATTACAGAAGTCCAATCGAGAGGTGACCAGCGCATGTACAACTGTTTCAAGGTCTCCCTGCTCCAGGAAGGGGCACAGCTGGCGTATCAGCCGAAGCTGATAACAAGTGCTCCTGACTGTCGCATCTACCTGAGCTGTCAGGTGAAGCGACGAGTCAAGGAGCACCCCTAAGCTGCGGACAGAGTCTTTCAGGGGAAGTGTGACCCCATCCAGAACTGGCTGACATAATTCCATACCTGGGTTTGGGTTTCCTATAACAAGTACCTCCGTCTTACCTGGATTCAGCTTGAGTCGGTTTTCCCTCATCCAGTCTATTACTGCCCCAAGACAGGCATTCAGAGGAGAGATGCCATCCTTAGTCACTGCATCAGTCTGAGACATAGAGAAATATATTTGGGTGTCATCAGCGTACTGATAACATCCTGCCCCATGTCTCCGGATGATTTTTCCCAGCGGCTTCATGTAAATGTTAAACAGCATAGGAGACAATATTGCGCCCTGGGGTACACCAAATTTTATTTCTCTTTTAGAAGAGCAACTGTCTCCTAGCGCCACCATCTGGAATCTGCCCGAGAGGTAGGACCGGAACCACTGTAGAACAGTGCCTCCGATACCTAACTCTCTCAGGCGTTCCAGAAGGATACCATGATCGATGGTATCGAAGGCCGCTGAGAGGTCTAAGAGCACCAGCAGGGTCACACTTCCCCTGTCGATGCCTAGACGGAGATCATCAACTAAGGCGACCAAGGCCGTCTCAACTCCGTATCCTGCCCTGAATCCGGTTTGAAATGGGTCCAGATAATCAGCTTCATCCAAGACTGCCTGTAGTTGATTGGCAACCGCCCTCTCAATCACCTTGCTCAAGAATGGTAACAACGAGACTGGCCTATAGTTATTTCTATCCAGAGGGTCCAGGGAGGGCTTTTTTAAGAGTGGTCTGACCACTGCCTCCTTAAGACAAGAAGGCAGGGTACCCTCCCTGAAGGATGCATTGATTATATTTTTCAGCATCAGCTTGACTATATCACCCCCCTGGACAGCCAGCCAGGATGGGCAAGGGTCAAGAGGGCAAGTCGTTTTTTTCAGACTACTAAGGAGCTTGTCCACGTCCTCAGTACTTACCGACTCAAATTGATCCAGTCTAACAGTAATGGCGGAGGCGTTGGATGCCTCTCTCATTGCTTCTGACTTAAAGTTGGCATCCAAATCAGCTCTTATCCGAGAGATTTTTATCTGTGAAATAATCATTAAAAGCATTACAGTAAGCTATGGTTGACTCTAATAGAGGGTTCTGGGTGGGAGGCAGTTGTGTTAAACTCCTTACCACCCTGAACAGCTCAGCTGGACGAGATTTCACAGACGCGATAGATGCAGAGTAGAAAGATTTCTTGGCTGCATCTATCGCCATTTGATAGGACCTAAGAAAAGTCCTATGAAGTATCTTATCAGATATGAGTTGAGATTTCAGCCAACGCTTCTCTAGTCGTTGTCCAACCCGCATCATTTGTTTAAGCTCTTCAGTGTACCAAGGGTTACGGTTTTTACTGGGTTGGAACGGATGCTTGGGAGCGATCATGTCTATAGCTCTGGTGATGTTGTTATTCCATAAATTAACCAGAACTTCAACAGAGTCACTGGCACTGCCAACCATAGAACCCCCTAGGGCTTCTTGGAACCTAATGGGTTCCATCAGCCTTCAAGGGCGGACCATTTTAATTGGTCCTCCACCCCTAGAGGGAGGAATAGTAGTCTCCAGACCAACCTTAACCAGGAAATGATCCGTCCATGATAATGCGGAGATACTAGTTATTTCTGCCCATGGATATGCCTGTTCGGTACAGAAGACCACATCAAGAGTATGACCTGCAGAATGCGTGGGCTCAGAGACTATCTGGGAGAGGCCCATGTTTGTCATGAAACCCATGAATTCCCGAGCCGCACCAGTAAGATTAGTCAAATCACTCTTGAGAGGGATGTTGAGGTCACCCAGGACTAACAGCCTAGGCGATTCCAACATCAGCTCTGAGACTAGTTGTGTCAGCTCAGTTAGGGAGTCTGTTACGTTACGGGGTGGGCGATAGACCAACAGAATCCCCAAACTCTCCCTGGTCTTCAAGCGAAGGTAAATGCATTCAATGTGGTTTAATGCACGGATAGGTATCCTGGTTAAAGTGAGATTGTTTTTATGGATTATGGCTACGCCTCCCCCCTGCCCGCTTCCCCTTATCTGCTCATTGACAGAGTACCCGGCCGGAAGGGCCTGAGCCCAGGTTACAGAGCTATCTGCTCTAAGCCAGGTCTCTGTGATACATGCCAGGTCAGCATTGTGATCTATCAGTAAGTCATAGATGATACGGAACTTATTCTTCACTGACCTGGCATTACATAAGAGCAGGGAAAGGTTTGGCGAATGGTTAGGCATGCTCTCCAGATCTTTTGGGGTAGCAGGGCGAATGGAAGGCGGAATAGATATCAGACATCTATCACGTCTTCTTTTGTAATGACCTTTTGCCCTGCTAATGCCATATCTTCCATTGCCCTGCACAACTTGAATTGCTGCTCCGTTGAAGACATCTAATCCCTCCCCTGAAACATACATTGATGGATATATATCTTGATTGACCTCAAGACCCTCCATCTAACCAGTGTCTCGGAGTCCCCTAAATAGTCTACAATCGATCTATTGTGACTTTTTAAGCCTTATATTGTAATAGTGTGATCTGCAGTTTTTTCATCTGCACCAATGCTGTTATCACCACTCCATGACTTGCCTTATGCTTCATGATTGGTTTGCATCCATATATATATTTTTAAATATATAGCTATTTATCACACCTATTACTGCCCAAATCATCATGGTCTGGTAGCACAGGTCATACCATCCCCCATCATTTTTGATATTTTTCTCCTGTGAAAAACAAAATTCCTTGTCACACTAGTCAGTTGTTTCAAATTGCCCTATTCAAAAACACTTCACCTGTACTCATTCAGCCATAATAACATGACTACACCACATCATTACAATGCACACAACACTTGTCAGATCTTAGATTGTGAGAGACAAGACAGAATGAAACATGTACCACACTATTCCTCATCATCTTTTATATTTTTTCCTGTGAAAAATAAAAAAAATTTATTACACTAGTCAGTTATTTCAGGTTGTCCTGTTCAAGAAACACTTCTCTTGTACACATTAAGCTGTAATAATGCTATTATAAAATGTCAGGGCACTGTTACAGCATTACCATAAAAAATAAATAATTAAAAATAAATTTAAAAAGTAATTCTGTGGTGTTAGCACTGTGGCACCACAGGAAAGCAGTGGAGAAATTTTTGGAAAACACCCCCATGCAGTAAAAGCATCTGACTAGTTAACAGGCCAGAATCACAGCATTACTGCACTATAACATCAAACCATTATGTATTTTTTAAAAACAGAATAAATCTGAAAAGGATTTTAAAAGGGTAGAGTACTGAAAATCCAACTTTTTCATGGAAAATCATGTCCTCCTCACTCAACACTGTAAGTAGTCTGAGATTTCTCTGCTGCTGATTTCCTTAGGAACACCCAAGAGAGGGACAATCAGATCATATCCATACTCACAATACAGTCACTAATTGATTATTCCTATGGAATTTAATGATATGATCGTGTTAGTCTGTAGAATCAGTATGTAGAGAGATCTTGTAGCACCTTTGAGACTAACTGAAAGAAAGAAGTTGGGTTTTGTAGAGTAAAGTCTACTTCCTTGGATGCATTTTGTGGAGTGGAAACCAGGGACAGACATATATGTGCCATTGGTATGTAGGAATGTCAATTCAAATTCAAAATCCTTTGTGTACAGAAATGAAGTGGCAAGTCCAGTTTTAACTATGGTCATTTGTGAACAAAGGCATTGGGAATCCTAGTTGACATTCACACATATCAATGGCATATATGTCTGTGGCTTAAGATATTACTGTTGTGTGCCTTCAATAATAATAATAATGATTATTATGTTTATTTATATTCCACCTCTCCCTATGGGTTGAGGTGGGTTACAAAACAGACAGCTATCATTTAAATACATAATACATATAAAACCCACATAAATTTAATTATTCCCTCCTTCTTCCTCCCTCCCTTAAAACAGAATTAAACAAATCAAGAACAATATATAAAAAAGTTAACATTAGATAAAAGGTAAACATTCAAGTCATTCCGACAGGATGATGTACAAATAGGATCCCTCACATGGGACCTATGGATCCCATGCATTATCTATTGTTGTCTTTGGCTCTTTACAGACTGGCCTGAAAGGCCAGCATCGGGGCAGAGTCGGGGCATAGCATCCTCATAACACATGTCCGATTCCGCCCCCCCCAGGGTGCCCTGACACCAGGGCGGGTTACAGACCGCCCATTTGGGGTGGGCTGTACCTGCCCCTTTCCCCCGTGTATCGGGGCCTCAGTGGTCAGAACGGCAGCCGCTGAGGCCCCGATCCGCCACTTTTCAGGCTGCGGGGAAGCGGCAAAATGCCGCTTCCCCGCAGCTTGAAAAGGCGTGTCCCTGGGGCTTCAAGCCCCAAGGACACCCCGCGGCGGCGGGGAGGAGGAGAAAGAGGCTGCTTGACCTCTTTCTCCTTTGGTCCGCTGGGCGCAGCCGTGTGAAGGCTGCATCCAGCGGACCAAACCAGGAAGGAGCTCCGAAACGGAGCTCCTTCCTGCTTCGCGGAAAGGGCGCACTAAGCGCCCTGGCACAGAGCGAGGACGTCACATCTGTGCCGCCCTGTATAGAGGCGGCGCGGTCGTGACATCCTCATGGTGGCGGCCGTATGGAACGGCCGCCGCCATTTTGTACATGCGGAGCGCACACTAGGGTTAGGGGGTGCGGAAGCACTGCCCCTTTCTAACCCTAGTGCGCACTCCGCACGCACAAACCGGCCCGTCTGTAACGGGCCCGTGTTCCACTCCAGATGACGCATCACCAAAGGAGCGCCATATAGCCACACTGCCACGGCTTTGGCACCCTTGAAAGACTGGATTGGGGCCTCAGTGTGAGCCCCAATCCGGCTAGGAAAGAGGCGGCTAGTGTGGTCTGTTTAGCCCCTTTGTGTGCCTTCAAATCATTTCCAACTTATGGCAACCCTAAGGTAAGGTGAAATTTGTTCTGAGAGGGTTTGCCTTTGTCTTCCTCTGAGAAACTGACGTGCCCAAGGTCACCTAGTGGCTTTCCATGGTTGAGCTATCTCATTAGGTTTGTGAGGAATGTTAAAAATAACAAAGTGGGTTCTTTGGCTATAATTACAGCAAGAAGAAGAACAAGGAATGATAAATCCAGTGCAAGGAAAAGATAGAGAAATGTTAGTAGTTAATAGAAAACTCAACTTCTGTTTTGCTTCTTTGTTCTTCCACAAAGGGAAACTATGCTTGATCAGGCAAGAATAAATTTAAATTATGAAGGGAAAGGGGATTCAGGCATGGTAGGTAGATAATATTGGTGGCACTAGAAGACATAACCACTCAAAACATATCAAAGCCTTCACCATCTGACAAATTTCATTCCATGCTGCTAACTGAATGTGCAATGTAATTTCCAACCATCAGTCTGTAATTTTTGCAAATTTTGGGACAAGTTACATGCTGGAAGACTGAAAATATCCCCATCTTCCAGAGAGGAGAAGAGGACCTGGGCAAGTCATTCTGATGAAGAAAATTAGAAAATGGTGAGATTTTAGCAAAGGCCTAAATATTCTAAAGGCAACATGTCCCATCTGATATTGGAAGCTAAGTAGGGTCATCCCTGATTAGTACCTGGATGGGAGATCGCCAATGAATACCAGGTGATGTAGGCTATATTTCAGAGGCAGGAACTGGCAAACTATCTCTGAATATTCTTTGCCTAAGAAAACCTTGTGAAATTCATGAAGTTGCCATAACTCGACAGTCAACCTGAAGGCGCATGCACATGCACACACACACACACACACACGTAGAGGGAGAACAAATTGCACTTTTGAGAGAAAGATGCTGGGGTGATGGGTATACATGGTCTGAATAGTTTAGCAATGTTTTGCTTAAATTTTTTTCAATGAAATAAATAGGTCATACTGTATATGCTTATGAGATGGTGGTGGGACATTTTTGTGGCTTTTTTAAATAAATGTTTTATGCGTTTCCTTAGGCTTAAAATCTGAGTCATGCATACTTAGAGTGTTTGAAATGGCAATGTTATTAGCTCAATCGCTTTGCACTAAAATGGGTCTTCATGAGCATGTCAAAAAGTAATCAAAAGAACTGTGGTCTAAAGAGGCTATGAATTTCCATTCTGGCCACAAAAGTAAACCAGGTGCACATATGTGTGAATAGCTCAGTAATAACAGTCCTAAGAAAATGCCTGTAACCCAGAGAAATTCATTTACCTAACTTTAAAGTCCAGTAATTGACTCACAGAAAATGTGAGAAGAGAAGCGGCTCATAAAAGATAGCTATCTCCCCATAAATCAAGCATGAGTCAGAAGCTGGAATACTGTAGCAGTATAGCAACATATTTATTGCTAGCCACGTGAGAGACCCATGCAACATCTTGTGGTCTTCCTGGAGCCATCTACTGCTGCAAATAATATATTGCCTTCTATTGTTTAAATACCAAGACTCGTGGTTACTGACTAGGGGAGAAAGCGAGAAAGAGAACAAAAGCAATGAGGTAATTTGTATCACCACAGCACAAACCTAGGAACTTTTGTGTATTCATGTGTGTGTATAATAGAAACTGAAAAAAATGATCATATGTTTGGACTGCTTTGAAAAGTCTTGTTCTCTCAATTGCATCATAAAGTTGGACATTTTCATGTTTATAAAATGCACATTAAATATTTGTGACCGATTTGAGGGGTGGGATTGAATGGTACTATATTCCTCCATATAACCTTTGCACATTAAAATAAAAGTGCTGCTGAAAGGTACTTAAATTATATTTGCTTTGAAAGTATGCAGCCATCCTTAGTATTATTACATTACTACATACTATTAATTAATAACATTATTATTACTGCTTCAGTTTGAATAATGGTAACAGTAAATAGCTGTTTCTCCAGCTTTATTTGAGTATCCAGAAGTGAACTGTCATTGAAATAGATATTTACTGGGATGAATACTGAAGCCCAAAACGTTGGGGCGGGAGTCAAACATGCTGTTTTCACCATGTCTTTTGGGGTTATCTGTGGTTTGTAATATGAGGGATAACTTGACCTTATTGGGTGCTAGATTGCAGTTTTCTCCTCCTACACAACTGTCCCTACTTCTGAAGCTATTCCCAGTTCCCATGCTTTCAGGCCTAAGGTGGTGCGTGTGAGTCAGAGAGCCCTACTCAGTCATCCCAAAGGAACTTGGATGGTTCCCAGTATCTGAAGGAAAATCCAAAGAAGCAACCCAGTTAAGAAAAGAATACAGTTCTGTTTTATAATAAGCATGGAGGTGGAAGATAAACCTTTTAAAGGTGAAACAGTCTAGCAACTGGGGCATAAACAGAAGAAGAAGAGCACAAACTGCTAAGTTCTTAATGGTGATGCCTCTTATCCAATAATAGGTAAAACTAGATTTCCACCACTTGTGTTTGTATATGTATTTGTACTTTTTTCGGATCCCCTAGTTACAGATGCTGTACTATATGCCTTCCACAGGATAATATACTGTTCTCTCTGTCCAGTGATTGTAAAAGAAATATGCAAATCTCTTATGAGTGGTGTGATGAATTATCAAGGAAGTGTAAGCACTCTCTGTATGTGGACTGTGAAGTCGAAGGCTTTCATGGCCGGCATCCATAGTTTTTGTGGTTTTTCAGGTTATGTGGCCATGTTCTAAAAGAGTTTATTCCTGATGTTTCACCAGTATCTGTGGCTGGCATCTTCAGAGAATCTGCCAAAACAAGAATCTGAAGATGCCAGCCACAGATGCTGGCAAAATGTCAGGAATAAACTCTTCTAGAACATGGCCACATAGCCCAAAAACCCCACAAAAAACTATGTATGTGGATTGTTTTAGGACAAAGTGTCAACCTGTCCTTAACTTACCCGTCAGTGTTCTAGAGAGAATTGTCTTTATTTCTTTGGCAGCACCCATTTAGAATAATTTTGTAGCATCATCACAAAGCAGTTGTGGCATTTACACAAGTTAAACTGTTTTCATTAAGCTTCATTTTGATTAGAAGAACTGGGAATTTTTAAAAAATATCAAAACAATCAGAAATGTGTAGATGCATATCTCCCTCAAAACACTATACTTCCAAACGATGGCAAAAATTACTAATGAAATATCTCTTATCTGTATTTGGTGAAAACCTAATTTTTTTAAAAAAAGTCATATTTGTAACATGCAGCAAGTATGTTTAAGTTGACTAGCTGCTAAGAACAGAGAAGACACATGTTTTTGAAGTACAATTGAGACCTTTCATTGTAACAGAAAACAAAAATGCAAGTCTGTATTTCTTTACTCAATTAATTCTTTTATAATTTAGGGTCGAGCTTCGCTTACAACTGAAAAACAACGGTTTGCCCATCAGCATGAGGAGATGAAAAATCTAGAGGACATTGTTAATAAAATTAAGCCAACTGCTCTTATAGGTAACATATATATTTGCATCTATATCTATCTATCGATTCATCTAACACTTGCCATTTTATTTTGTACACACACACACACACTGTGGATATGTATGAACTTTAGAAAAGATTTTGAACACCATAAATACAGAGATACTGAACCTGTGATCCATAAAACATTCAAGGATCTTGTGTCAGCAGCTATAAAATAGTTGCCTTCAATTTTTCAAACTATGTGAAATTAGTTTTTAAAAAATCAGTATTAGGAAGAATTATAAATTTGAGTGAATTTATTAACCTGTCCCTATGCTTATCCTTGTCCTTTCAGGTTGTGCCTCATATATTTAGGATAGTTGGTACCTCCATCCTCCCCATTCTTTTCAAATTCTGCACCACCCATGGCATTTAGAATAGAACGTGCAAATTTCAATCTTCATCATTATATACAGTGTCCTGCAGAAGTATTCATTCCCCTTTAACATTTCATTTTGGTCTCTTACAATCTAGAATTAGATTTCATTGTTCTTGTTACCACTCCATCCATGGTATAACTATTACCTGGATGCTCCACAAAGCTGAGCTTTATGGAAGAATGGCAAAGGAAAAAAACATTTTTGAAACAAACTCATATCAAAGCCTGTTTGGAGTATGCAAAAAGTCATACGGGAAACCTAGCAAACACGTGGGAAAGGTTCTCTTATCTGAAGAAACAAAAACAGGACCTTTTGACCTTTCCACACTTGCATTATATCTCCAATATCTGTATATGGTTGTGAAAGATGGACAGTGAAGAAAGCTGATAGAAAAAGCATCAAGTCATTTGAAATGTGCTGGAAGAGGGTTCTGTGGGTATCATGGACTGCCAGAAAGACAAATAAATGGATGCTAGAACAAATGCAGCATGAACTCAAGAAGCCGAATTGACTGAGACTGTTGTACTTTGGACATATCATGAGAAGATACGACTCACTAGAAAAGAAAATGATACTTGGCAAAATAGAAGGCAGTAGTAAAAGAGGAAGACCACATTACAAATGGATAGATGCTATCAAGGAAACCACAGCCCTGAATTTGCAAGACCTGAGCAGGGCTGTTGATGGCAGAGTAACGTTGAGATCTCTCATTGATAAGGTTGCAATAAGTCTAAGTCGTCTGAACAACATTTAGCAACAACCAAAACACTATGGTGCCATCCTTTTAGTTAGTCTCAACTACAGCAGACGTATTCAATTAACTATTGAATAGTGAATCAACCGCAGGTAGATCTGATTGAATCAGTGGATCTGCTCTAGTCGAGAATAACAGAATTTAGGCTTATGTGTGGCACAGAGCCAACAACATTTATTTACCTGAGAATATATCCTCAATAATGAAGCATGATAGTAGCATTATTATTTTGTGGCGATGCTTTTCCATAGCAGGAATTGGAAAACTGCTCAGGATCTAGGGCAAGATGGATGTAACAAAAAACAGGAGAACCTTTTCCAGTTTCCAAGAGACTTGGGATTTTCTACCAGGACAGTGATGTCAAGCACACAGGTAACAGTGGGGTGGAGTGAAAGGTCTTAAAATGGCCCAATCAAACCCCAGACCTCAGTCTGATTGGGAATCTGCAGCAACACTTGCATGCAGTTTTTTTTTTTACCAATGTCACCCATCCAACCTGACAGAGTTGGAGCACATTTGAGAAGACGGATGAGCAAGAACTGAGGTAGCCAGTTATACAAAGCTGATGGGAAACTACCCAAGAAGACTCACAGCTTTAATTGCTATAAAAGATGTTTTTACCACTTAGGGAAGGGTGAAACCAACAAGTACCAGTTTGTTTTTGTTTAGTTTACATTTGTGACCACACAAAAAATATTTTGCACATTCACAGTGTAAATGGAGTGGTAACGAAGCCAATTAAATCCATTTCAATTCCAGGTTGTAACACAACAAAATATGGAAATGTCGAAATGGTATTATGTTTTGCAGTATACACAGCACAGGAGAGATGTGCTGTGTAAACAAAAAAAGACTAATCAAATCTGATAAGTGTGTGTAAGTATGAGAGAAAGAGATTAATGGTTTAAAACCTCTCCATGCATACCTAGGATTGCTATGTTGTCTGATATTTCCCAAGGTTTTCATTAAACTTGAGTCTCAGCAAATGCCATATATGGAGCCTTGCTAGACACTGCTCAGGAAGAGGATTTGTTATTATTGGACTGAGAACAGAAACAATTATTTTAATACGACAATAAAAGTAGCCATAAAGCATAAGTAAAATTATATTTTCTAATTTATTTTTGGCTGGAAATGGTTGTCATTTCCCCCATTAACTGTCTTGAAGAAACATCACATAAAACCTAGACCAAATGAGCCAATACCTTTTGTTTAAACCAATTAGTCTTTAAAAATGTTAGGAACCAACCTTTGAACTGTACATTATTTGAGATGTTTTAAGAATTCAGAGCAAAAAGCAAAACAAAATTACTCCCTTCAAAAAAATAAAAAAATAAAACCCAGTAATAAAGAAAGATTACATTCTCAAGCTGGTATGAATTTGACTGAGTCTAGAGCTATTTTTACACATCTGCTCAAAGTATATAATACAGATTAATTAAATTTGTGATTATTTCAGATTCTTAAATGTCTCAGTCTGTACATAGTCCACTGGAGACATGACCTCCATTTAAATGACAAACTGTACAGTGAGTCTCATTGCAGTTTCTATAGGACACTAGTGGATTATGCCACTTGTCTATGAGTGATTTAAGCCAAGATTCCTCTTTTCTCAGAAGACATTGGAAGCCATAGTCAGGTTGTGAAATCAAATATTGGCAAGCCTGTTGAACAGCGAGAAATTTGAGGAACACCTTCATCTATTGCAAATATGTTTACATTTTGTAAATAGTATAAGTAATTAGAAATAAAAATAAATGAATTACTTTTTGGTAACACAGCTGCAAATATTTTGCAACTGCATTGTCTGAAACACCAATGCAATGTTGCTGCAAATCTACTGTATATAAAATCTCATTTTGTGGATGATATTTAAATTCTAAACATTTCATGCTGGCAAAGGAAATCTAGCAACAGAAATCTTAGGCCTTCTGAGAGTTTTACACAGTATTGGCAAAGACAGTGGTTAATAGTTTTTTGTGGGTTTTGAGGGCTATGTAGCTGTCTTCCCACAAAAAACTATGGATGCTGGCTGTGAAAGCCTTCGACTTCACAGTGGTTAATATTCTTAACAAAATCACAAATCTTCTTAATTTGTGTGCCAGAAATGTCCCACAATACTTTTTCTGTGCAAGGCTTTTTTGACAGTATACTCTGATTGCTTCCATATTGTTGGATGATTTTTTACATTCTCTCTTCCCCTCATTAGATAGATAGAATTTCCTAGGTCTCATTCCCACTTACAAATAAATCAGTTTGTGATCCGAATCGATGGATTGATTCGATAACGGAGCATGGTTCACACTTCATTTGCTCAGATCACATTTTCTTGTTGTTAAATAACCAACTTCTTGTTCACATTGACCAATGATTTGATTCCAAAGGGACCCTCTGCAGCGGATGATCATCTGATTACATCATTAAAAAAATTGATTTGGATCCACATCCTATTCACACTTGTGCTGAATCGATTTGTTGCAAAAGACAGAAAAAGTGAGCATCAAAAAGAAGTGTGTTAAATGGGTCTAGTGCATTCCCCCCTCTCAACACCGCTTCAGCAATTCAGCTCAAGTGCAAACAAGGGTCTTTTAAACCACTTCAAACCAGTTTGCAAAGCGGTTTAAAACATAATGGGAATGAGGCCCAGTATGCAAACCCTCTATCTCCCCTCATTCAAACATCCCATTTGCTCCTACTGAATCACAGGACAATAACTTTGCAAATTGGTAAACTAACCATGTGATTCAGGTCATACACCCTTTTGGGAAGTATTCTCTCTCACACAAGAAGATTTTCTCCTGCCCTGTTGGATTCCCCAGCTTCTTCCTCTCTCAACATTTTTTTTTGAAAGATGGTGAGATAAAGATTTCTTCTTTATCTAAACTATCCATTAGTTAGATTAGTATATACCTTCTATTTATATATAGATTAAAGCCATTAGTAAACTTTTGTTTAAACTGCAAACTACTTGTGTTGTTTTTTGAATCAGTCTCAGTTCTTAGAGAAGCATAGTTAGACAAGACACAGTTCTGCAACTCTGCTGATTTAAAGCTAGAGCCTAACAGCCTTGGCTTTGATATTTTTAATATTTAAATATTTTTACTTTCTTAACAAAGGCTGAAGCCGTAGGAAACCTGAATTGTCCTACATATATTTGCAGTGGGAAAATTTCATTACTGTATTATACAGGTTGAATATGCCTTATCTGGAAATCCTAAATAATCAAAAATTATCTGCATGGATGGCTAAGATAGTCCCCTCATTGTTTTCTGATGTTTCAGTGTACACACACTTTGCTTCATGCACAACATTATTAAAAAATAATGTATATAAAATTACCTTCAGGCTTTTTGTATAAGCTTTATATGAAACATAAATGAATTTCATGTTTAGACCTGTGTCCCATCTCCAAGATATCTCATTATATACAAATACACACACACACACGTATTCCAAAATCCAAATAAATAAATAATAAAATTCAAAATCTAAAACACTTCTGGGGCCAAACATTTCAGATAAGAGATACTCAGCCTGTATAGGACATCTTAGTGAAAGCAATAAGAAAAAGTGAAATCTGCCCTTTATTAAGAGAGGTATGACATTTGTTCAAGCATGTCAGGCAGTGCATAATTATTTCCTATAATCTCATGCCGCTCTATTTTATATGATCACAGTGGAATTGCAGTTTATAGCCAACAAGGAGATGCTGTCAAAAATGGTAGCTTTTTGACAAGATTGCCCTTTGTTAATGAAGAGGCTGTTAATTTGTTGTTAACATCTTGAAATTAACAGGTTGTTTATTTCTTCATCCCCATCCCATGTAAATGACTGATATGAGTACGGTCATGATGTTCCAAGTGTGAGCTACTTTGGGGCAGCATCTCAGTGTCGTTTGTAAACTGTAGTTCAGTCTACAGTTTCCTATCTTCAGCTATTCAGAAATCATTATGTCTGATTAGCAATTTGTATATTTTTAAGTATGGACCAGCAAGAAGAAGGAAATAACCGTAGTAAAATGAATACAGTTACAAACCATTTGACATTGTTTGTAACACTCACTGAAAATCTTTAGAGGCGTATGAAGAAAAATGGTATTCCAAAGCAGAATCTTTTACTTTTTCTATCTTCCTTAGGGGTTGCTGCCATTGGTGGAGCATTTACGAAAAATATCATCATGGCTATGGCTTCATTCAACAAGCGGCCAATAATTTTTGCCCTGAGTAACCCAACTAGCAAAGCAGAATGCTCTGCTGAGGATTGCTACCATCTAACTGAGGTAAGGCAAGAAAGTTTATTTATACTTAGCTGGAAATAATACACAAGGATTTATCAGCAGCCAGGTAGAGTAATGAGATGTTAATTTATATATTTTTTTAAAATAAGGTATTTAAACCCTCATGCTCTGTAGATAAGATTTCAAAAATGAAGGCTCTGTCTATGTGTTACCTCTAACATTATTTTTTAAAGGTAGTCACTGGAAACGAACATGTGACCATCAGAAAGTCATATTACTTGGCAAAATCCAGTAGTTTTCAACTGAAAATGCTGTGTAAGCAATGAGAATTTAAATTCCATTTAACACAGGGCAATTCATGGAGAAAATAAGATTTGAACTTGAGTCTCTTTAGTCTCAGTGTAATGTTTTGGAACTAATAGAGTTCCTCTCTAACAAGTGGAAAAGAAAACCAAAAAGAAGATTTTCTTTTTCTCCTCCATCACCTTGCCCAAAAATGGAAATTTGATATTGCTCTTTAGTTGTTTAAGTCCAGAGGGTCCAGGAGGACTTTTTTTTTTTTGCCCAGAAGTGGTCATATCACTGCTTCTTTTAAGCAAAATGAAAAACATCCCTCCCAGAGAGATGCATTAATAATATGTTGTAGCTGAGATGTGACTGCATCTCCTTTCTGGATGACTAGCCAAATAGTTACTAGCTTGCCCATATGTGGAGTACTCACCAATTGAAACTGATCCAGTGCAATCCTGCTCACAGAGTTGCTGGACACTGCATTGCCAACTAAGTCAGCTCTTATCTGAGATATTGAAATGATCATTAAAGGCATCATAATAAACTGCTGAGGGCTCTAGAATTGGATTCACAGGCAAAGTCGCCTGAGTCAGACCCCTCACTATCCTAAATAATTCAGCAGGACATAAGTTCAAAGATGCAGTATGTACAGAGAAGAAGGCTTTCTTTGCTGCATGTATTGTCACTTTATAGGAAGGAAGGTGTTCTCTGTATCATAGAATCATAGAGTTGGAAGAGACCACAAGGGCCATCCAGTCCAACCCCCTGCCATGCAAGAAATCACAATCAAAAGATCTCCGACAGATGGCCATCCAGTCTCTGTTTGAAGACCTCTAATGAAGGAGACTCCACTACACTCTGAGAGAGTTTGTTCCACTGTCGAACAGCCCTTACTGTCAGGAAGTTCATGTCGTGTCAGATATAAGCCAGGCTTTCCACCATCTGTCATCATTCCTGTTTTAGCTGCCTGAGGTGTTCGGTGAACCGAGGAGCCCATTTTGTAACATGTTGGAGAGGATATTTGGGGGAGATAATGTCAATAGCCCTATTTAGCTCTTGATTCCATCTATTGGCCAGGGGTTCAACAGAATCATAAAACCCTCTAGGGCTTTCCAGAATCCTGATAGATCTTCAATGGTGGACCATCGTAATAAGTCCACCACCCTTGCAGGGACATATAGTAACTATGATACTAACTCTGACCAGAAGATGATCTGTCCATGACAACTTGGAGGTATTAATCACCCGTGCCCACAAATCTATGTGTTCTGAACTGAAACAGAATCAAGAGTGAGTCCTGGAGAATGTGTGAGCCCTGAGACCAGTTGGGATAGGCCCATGTTTGACATAGATGCTATGAGCTGCACTTGACAGACTGCACTCCACAGACTAGTCTCAAATGGGATGTTGAAATGACCCAAGATCAAAAGTGTGGGCAATTCCAACACCAACCCTGAGACCACTTTGAGTTTGGTGAGAAAGTCTAATAGGCAGTGGAGTGGACTGCACGTTAATAGAATTACAAGTCTGACTCTGGTCTTCAGGCTGAGGTATACACACTCAATGTACTTCAGCTCCCTGATAGGTAATCTGGTCAGATTAAGATGGTCTTTATAGACCATAACCATTCCCCTTTGTCCACTTTCCCTCATCTGCTCACTAACACAATACCCTACTAGAGAACCCAGCCAAGTTTCTGTAAAGCATACCAGGTCAGCTTCCTCATCCATGAGGTAGATAAACATAATCAGATACATTTTAAACAATAGCTATAGAATCAGTATGCAAAGGGATTTTATACCATCTTTGAGACTAACTGGAAGAAAGAAGTTGGCAGTGTGAGCTTTCATAGACTTAAGTCTACTTCCACAGATGCATTTGATGGAGTGGAAAACCAGAGAGAAACCTATATATGCCATCAGTGTGTGAAAATGTCACACACTCATCTATGGTCCTCACCTACAGGCTAGTTTCCACTGCATTTGTTGACCAACGATTATCATTAAAACTATATTGCCACTTCATTTCCATACACAAAGGATTCTGTATTTGAACTGACATTCTCACATACTAATGGCATATATAGGTCTGCCCTTGGCCTTCTACTTGATCAGTTGTATCTGAGGAATTAAACTTAAGTCTGCAAAAGCTCATGTTGCCAACTTCTTTCTTTCAGTTAGTCTCAATGGTGCTACAAGATCTCTCTACATACTGATTTTAAACAAAAAATAAGCACTGGTTCGCAAAGATTTCTAGTTGTGGTGTTTAATATGTATGTTATTGATATGCATGAAAACTGAAAAATATTTAATAAATGAACCATCTTTTAAAATTGGTCCATTGCTTTGGAGCAAGAACTTGGAATAAAACTATATGTTACCAAAATGTTACATGCTGCGTATGAGACAAAACTGTTTATTTTCACTATTGGGTTACAAGTTTTCCACCTTGAATTTCTCTTAGGCTAACTTGATACTTCTGTAAATAGAACAAAAATTTAGCATATCCTATTTGCCTACTGAAAAGTCTACATTGGAGTGCGCAGCAGGAATGAAACAGGAATGCAAATATTTTAAAAGCACAGTTATAAGGGGCAGCTCCATCTGGTGACCAGAATTAAACATATAATGAAATACCAAATGGTGCAATAATTCTACACCAAATTAAACCTTGTTCTTTGGATAATGAGACAGTGATGATGTTTTGTTATAGTCCTGTTTGCAAGACCCTAAATTAAAGGCCCTTCTATTTAAAAATTTAAATTTAATAATTAAGATTCCAATCCTTTACACACTTCTGGATAGACTCACAGTTTTGTACTCCTTTAAAAAAAAGCCCTCTCTCAATTTGATGTAGTTTTGTGGGGAGGAAGGCAAAATGAGGGCATGATTCTCCGAAATAAAAGTTCTGAACCCCCCCCCCCCCATGAAACTTTCTTTCACTCTCCAAATTTCTAGCATTATAGAAATATAAAACTTCAGTTGTGCATTTAGATATACAGTTTAGGCACCCAAAAAAAGGGACAGCCAAAGTTAGTAAAGGCATGTGAATGTAGCAAACCATGCAGAGGATTTTCAGTCTCTCTCGCTCTCTCTCTCTGCAGTACTAGAAATTTTTGGACTCAAGGGAAATCTCATGAGGGTACCAGAATATTTACCGTATTTGGAGCTGCAGTGCTCTTATTCCTCCTCCCACCCCACTCCCTGTAGTTCTATCCTGATTTAGTCCTAATAGATGTGAGTTACAACCACAACTAGCATTATAGATTCACAGTGGCACCATTGCAAATTACATGAGCCATACATAAAAGAGGACCTCAGTCTTTAAGACAATTGTTTTATAGAAAATAGAATTTCAGCAAAAGGGGAAAATAGCATATAAATCCCATGAAATAGGACATAATGCCAGTTTATTATCATATATCCCAGAAATGTAACCAAATACAAACAGCCATCATCACTGACATTTTGCTGTCTTACTGCAAACCATCCTGACCCTTCCTAGGAGAACATACATTATTTATATATATATACCTTCATATATACCTAAAGTTATCAGAAGACTTGTCCAGAGTTTTGAACTCAGTTTTGTGGGCTTATATTTATGTTAATGGCTGAAACTAGTTCCCAAGGTTTTAATTCCAGCTTCCCTAAAGGCAGAAAATGACACATGAAAGGAACTTTTTTTTTCTTACCATAAATCACAGAAATATGCCAAAAAACAAACAGGTATAATGATAAAGTTATGGAAATGGATATAAAGTGGAGATACTGGTTCTATATTGGCTTCATGAATTTGCCTTGATACTGAGCATATACCAAAACAATGATATTTACAGCGCATGTTAAGAATACGAAGATTCTGGGTGTGTTGATTTTTATAGTTCCAATATAGTTCATTTATTTTAAAAACAGTGCTTTATAGATATAGTTGATGTTATGACAACCTTTTCAGTGCTATGCTTACTGGTAAGATCTCCTAAATTACTCTTGTCTGTTTCAGGGGCGTGGCATTTTTGCAAGTGGAAGCCCTTTTAAAAAAGTCACTCTCCCAGATGGACGAACATTTTTTCCTGGGCAGGGTAACAATGCCTACGTGTTTCCAGGAGTTGCCCTTGCAGTTGTTTCATGTGGAATTAAACATATAAGTGAAGATGTTTTCCTCACTACTGCAGAGGTACTAGCTATTCCTTGTATGCTTAACTAAGTGTTAATTCTTTTATTTACTTTTAAATAGATGCTAGAATGACTTTTTTTTTTTTTTTTTGCTTCTACTTTGGCCCCATACAGACAGGCCAAAATAAAGCTGCTTTGGGCCACTTTGGAGGTATGCTGTTTAAATGATGCTAAGAGTTCAGAAGCTGCACCAAAGCTGTGCTCCAGTCCTTAGGACTGGACTGTGGCTTTAGCGTGACTTCCGGACTCTTAGGATGCATGCATCATTTAAACAGCATACCTCCAAAGTGGCCCAAAGCAGCTTTATTTTGGCCTGTCTGTATAAGGCCTTTGATATGCTGAATAATACCACTAACTAGCAGCAATGATGCAACGGTGCAAGAAACCTTATATAACTGCCCCATGTAAGAGTGGTGTTGTGTGGAGCGGACAGCACTGTTATATAATTTGTTATTGTTAACTGCCTTCGAGGTGACCCTGACTCATGGCGACCCTATGGATGAGCCACCTCCAAACACCCCTGTCCTACACTGCCCTGCTCAGGTCCTGCAGATTCAAGCCCGTGACCTCCCTTATTGAGTCTAGTCATTTCGAGTGCTGTCTTCATCTCTTTCTACTACGCTCCACCTTTCCTAGCATTATTGTCTTCAACAGCCTCAGTTTCATCATCTGGGCTTCCAGGGAGAGTTCAGGCTTAATCCAGGCTAGGACCTATTTGTTTGTCTTTTTGACTGTCCACAGTATTCTCAGCACGCTTTTTAAACACCTTATCTCAGTTATAATCATCTTCTGTAGGAAGCCTATTGACTATATTTGGCTTCAATAAATATTGCTATCGAGAATATCTTATAAAATCCATTGGACTGCTGCCAGGCCCTGCAATAAAGCCATTTGTTCGTTTCCCTGTAATTTTAACCTAAGAAATATTAATTGTTAAATCTCAACAATGAAACAGATAAAGTATGTGGAATGGTTGCCTTTGTGTGTAAGTGAAACAAAATTTCAACAGATTGAGCCAACCAGTTTTTAAATTAAACATATTTTTCTCCCTTGAGAGGACTAAATAAACATATAGGCAAAATACCTAGTGTAGTAGTTAATACTAAATACATATTGAGTGTGTATTTAACTCTGATTTAATTATACACCTCTTCATAGAAATGTTGATAGCCTGACAGAAATATGCATTGCAGCATTTCCCACTTTAAAAAGATAGTACAGTGAGCCCTCCTCTTACTCAGGAATCCGTTCTGGATCCCTCCATGTAAGGGGAAATCAATGTATACTGGAGCCCCATTGGAAGTAATGGGGCTTGCGTGCATGGTGGGCTGTGGCATGGCAGTGCGCCTGTTCCACAGGCGCGTGCTCCATGAGTTCTTCCAGGGCATGTAAAGGGCTCTTCCGGCATGGCTTTCAGCATATTCTGAAAGCCGTGTATGGCGCACCCACATAAAACGCGGGCGCACTGTATTGTATAAAGAAGGTAGTGGTGAAAATGAGGACACTGACTGTAAACACGCAGATTCCTACCATCAAATGTGTGCCTGTTAGTAATTTAAATTCTTGTTTAATTAAAGGCATTTCATCAAAACTTTAAGACTTAAGTAAAAACAATTAGTCACTAAAATGCCAACAAAATTTACAGAAGCACATTAAACTCTTTCAAACAGAGATTGAAATAGCCATTCTTCACGATTGGATATTGGTTTCTTGTTAGGAATACTTAAGAAAGTGAATCACATTCCACACCTAGTACAGAAAACAACATAAAAAATATTCCAAAAACCATAAATAGCAGAGCCCCTCATGGGCAAAATGCAGCCTGTGGCCATGGTGGCTCCCACGGTTCCCAAAACACCTTGTTTTTCTTTTTTGATTTAGAAAATCCTTCCATGCTTTCCAGGATATTACATCTGAATTTTTTTTGGGGGGGGGAGAAGGAAGCCTCCCTGGGCTAAAACAACCAGGAGTGCTGAAAAATGGTAAAATTGCTCCATGAAGTCAAGGGGGGGGGGGAGGATTGGATTGGAGGTGAGGCCTCTGGGATATGGCTCCCAGGTGTCAAGAAGCTGTCATCTCCAACTCTAGTCCTAATTTTTGGTGCCTGCCTCCTCAGTAATTTTTTTGTAGGAGGAACAGTGACCTCAGACCCTGTCATCCAAATATGAAATCATGAAACACACTAAATTTTATTGTTCCAGTGAATAATGTGGTGCTGTTTTGCTTCCCCCTGTTCTGAGGTTTAACTTTTGGAAATTCCATCATTGGCTTCGCTAAACCAGGTATTTAAATTTGCTGGCAGAATGCCTTTCTTCGAGCAACCTTTCTTCACACTTTTTAATTGTGTAAATCAAGGGCCAGGCTCTCTCCACTAGCTTTGAAAAACCAAAATGGGCAGCGATCCATTGGAGAGGAACTTGGTTAATTTTATACCCTTTGCTAAAATCCTTCCTCTGTAATTTCAGTTGGATATGGCAGTCCTCATTCTGTGTCCTAAGCTGCCACGTCCATTTTAAAAGCAATGCCTGGTTAATTTGGTTTAGTGAAGCAATTTATGTATAATTTGTAAAGTGCTGTGGAAACTTCCAAAATAAAAGGTGGGGCATGCATTGGACTATAAAGTCTCTCCGATGTCAAATTTGAGAGGAAGTAAGCAGCAACTGGTTTTCTTTACACACAATTTTAGCAGTTTAAAAAAAAGTGTAAGAAAGTGAGAGAGACTGTGTAATAATTTCGTAAGATAAACATATAGGTGGCTAACAAAATGCAGATTTTGCCACCTAGGTTTTTGAGACAGTGTGCTTCCTCATTAAGGCTATAATCAAACACATTCGCTGGGAGTAACACATTTGTTTTGCTCAACTCAGTAGGACTTCATAAGAGTAGATAGGTAAAAGATTGCATTGTGAGTGTACCTGATTTCAAGTCTCATTCATTATAGTCATACTACAACCATTAGAACACTTGGGTCTGGTTTCAATCATGCTGCAGAGTGTCAAGGAAACAAAAGCATATTCACATCTTGAATGAATTTGACTGGTTATGTCTTATCTGCAAAGGAAGCACTTTACTACTCACACAACACATAATTAACTCAGAGAATTTGTTGCTACAGGCTCTAAAAAAAGAATTTGATAAATTCATGGAACACAATGATATCAATGGATATAATCCCAAATATCACTGTTTTGAGGCATCGGAAAATTGGAGGCGTTGGTGGTGGGACACAGAAGATGTGGCTTTTGCATTATTTCCTGCTTGTAAGTTTCCCAAGGCATCTGATTACCTGGCCATTATGGGAAACAGAATAGTGAACTTGATAGAGTCTGAACTGATCCAGCAGGGTAGCTGAAGAGCAGGGTATAAATACTCAAAATAAATAAATATAATAATAAATATTTTCTAATTTTTAAAAATAAAAGCCTGGATTTCAGAATTTTGACAAACTTAACTTTTTTCAGACTCATAACTTGCCATCTTGCATGTGGGAGTTAGCCCTATTGAGCACCTATTGCTTTAAACTGAAAATGCAAAGGATTCAGTGAGACTACATAGGATTGGGGAGGAGTGAAGCAATGGATCTACTGCCTCATCCCAAGCATGGTCAGCTTCACTGGCCAGAGCAGAAGCATTGTAGAAGGGTTGCAGGTGCTGTCTTTTTCAGTCCAGCAGATCTTTTTATATTTTCTCTGGTGGCAATTGGTAGTGAAGAAAAGATACATTAGAAATGCTAGTTCTTCCTTTTGGGGTTGGAGAATAGAGTAGATTTGAAATGAGTATATCTAAACCATTTTTGATGCATCACCTCTTGAATGTCCTGCTTGCTACCACTGGAAGAATACTTTTGGCAGGAGCAGTCAGCCTGAAGAACTTTCCTCAACCAGAACTGGGTCACCACTTTATATGGAGCCCCCCCCCCATTTTTTAGGAGTGCACATCTAGCCATCCTAATGCCCTCTCAGCCAGAGGACCTGGGCTTCAAAATTGCTCATCCTATTTGGAACCAACCCGTGTGTGTATGTGTGTGTGTGTGTGTGTCTTATGGTGACCCCATTAATTTCATTGGGTTTTCTTAGGCAAGGAATATACAGCGGTGGTTTTCCAAATTCCAAGTTCCTTCCTTTGAAATATTGTGGCAAACTAAAGTTATTCTCATGTTCAAATTGTACTTACTTCAGCTGTAATCAGAAGAATAAAAAGGAAAACTTTCTGCCATGGCTTGCCAGTGGAGACATCTGCAGATTGTTGTAACTAGAAGTAGTGAACTGTGGCCTAGTGTTCACTACGGCCCAGTTTTCATCTTCTAATTTGTCAGTTCTCTAGTTAAAGCCAATAAAAGAAATGAGAAGAAATTGTCAGAACAGTAAGGTTTATTTTTAGATCTTCCTATTTTCATACAAAGTAAAAGAAAGTTCAGCTTTGTGCTTGAAAAGATAAACCTAGTACCGGATAAGCACAATTACCAGGTAATTTCACAAGTGGCATTTTTATAGACATACCAAGCAGAACCAACATGTCGGAGAATTATGAATTACCATATATACATGCAAATAAGTTGGCCTCATGTATATGTAGAGGGCAGGTGTAGGGGCCAAAATTATTGGTTTTGATATGACCCATGGATAAATAGAACTTAGGGGCATGTGGCAAAGGATGTAAAGGATGAAACAATGGAAAATGATGCCAAAAACTTACAAATTCTGTCAGGCAAAACTGACAGAAGGCTGGATGGATGAGAGAGTAGAGGTGGTCAGTGCTTCTTTTAGGTCTTCTTGGAATGGACTAAGCTCTTATCTTTTGCCATTATACTCAGAGAAGGGAATAGTTCCTTTTTTGATGAGTTAAAGTACAGTAATTATACTGACCTGTGGATAAATTGATTTAAGTTTTTTTTGGCTAACATTTCTAGACTTATACATGTATATGTACATAAATAAGTTATAGTTGCAACTGAATGTACTGTAATTAAGTCTTTCTAGATATAATTCCATTTGAAATTCAAATATATCTTCAAAAAGCCAAGGTAGTTATTGATGAAACCAGCGAATAGGTTCTCTTCACAGTAACAGTAACAACAAATAGATAAGCTTATAAGTTAAAGTCCAGTTGCACTGTCAGTGTTGTATTTATATTTAAGTTTATATTTGTGTTCATTTCCTTTTAAAATATGGGCCTTATTCTGCAAGCTGAATAGTGACACTTTGCTAGAGTCCAAAGACTGACAAAATACTTCTGAAGTCATGGATACAGTATTTCTTTCCCTTGGACAGTAGAACAGCAATATGCAAAGTTTGGAAACAGAAGATGAAGATTTTTAGAAACTATTTGTGATAATAGAGTGGCTGTGTTTACTAATAAATACCTCAAGATCCCTTCTGATCTTGGAAGCTAAACAGGGTCAGCCCTAGTTAGTATTTGGATCTGAGACTACCAATGAATAGCAGGTGCTATAGACTATGTCCCTTTCCAGACGGGCCGTTTTGTATGTATTCCGTACATACTAGGGTTGCCGGTCTCTTTTAGATGCCCCCAACCCTAGTACATACAGAGTACGTACAAATGGCGGCACCCTGTCCACATGGGCACCGCCATTACGACGTCACGTCCGCGCCACCTCCAAACGGAGCAGCGCGGACGTGACATCCTAACGTCACGTTTTGGAGCTCCTTCTTGGTTTTGTGTCGCTGGCGCAGCCTTTACATGGCTGCGCCAGCGACACAAAGGAGAAAGGGGCTGAGTGGACCCTTTCTCCCTTTCCCCTCTGTGTCAGGGTGTCCTTAGGGCTTGAAGCCCCAAGGACACCCCTTTCCAGGCTGTGGGGAAGCGGCCTTTTGCCGCTTCCCCACGGCCTGGAAAAGCGGCGGATCAGGGCCTCAGGGCTGCTGCTGTGGCAGCTGAGGCACCGATCCGTCGGGGAAAGGGGCGGGTACAGGCCGCCCCAAAGGGGTGGTCTCTAAACCGCCTATGTTTCAGAGGAAGGGACTGGCTAAACTACCTCTGAGTATAGTGTGCCTGTGTTATACGCATGCATGCCTCACGTGGATTCCAGCATACGCTAGAAGCCACACTGGAAGAAACGGTGCCACGCTCACCTCCACGTCACCATACTGCTGCAAGCACGAGCCCCATTGGCTTTAATGGGGCTTGAGCTTATGTGGAATTTCCCTTATGTGGGGGTCCAGAACGAATCTCCTGCGTAAGGGAAGGGACCACTGTATTTCCTTGCCCAGGAAAACCCTATGAAATTAATGGGATTGCCTAAGTGGACAGGAGACTTGAATTTACACACACATGCACACACACACATTTATACTTAATTTCAAGGAGGTGAAGTCAATACATCAACTTTCTACCCTCAGTTTTCTGCTGCATAGCTGTGGTGTAGCAGTCCAAGTGCTGGTCTATGATTCTGGAGGCCAGGGTTCAAATCCCCACTCAGCCATGGAAATCCACTGGGTGACTTTGGGCAAGGCACACTCTCTCAGCCTCAAAGGACGTCAACAGCAAACCCCTTCATAGCTCTTGAGTTTCAGCTTTTAGGCTTCTTCTTTTTTAGTAGGTAGATTAGGAATGTGAAAAAAGTGAGAAATACGTTTTTACAGCTCAAATATTATTGTTCAACTCTTTCACAGTGTAGACAGCATCCTTAGATTGAATTTCAGTTTTAGCTGCAAGTCCCGTTACCTAAGGAGATATTACTAAAAACAGACATTACAATTTGACTGCTTTCTCACAAATGTGCAAATGCAAGCCATGCTTTGTACCTTATAAGGGCTAATATATCCCTCAAGGGAGAGCTAGCAGGATGTAGTGGTTTGAGCGCTGGACTGTGACGCTTGGGACCAGAGTCTGAATCTTTCTTCAGCCATGCAAACCTATTGTGTGACTTTCAGCAAGTCACATATTCTCAGCCTCAGAGGAAAGCAATGGCAAGCCCCCTATAAACAAATCCTGACCACAAAACCTTGTTATTGGTTTTCTTTAGAGTAATTGGAAATCAGAAATGATTTGAAGGCACGCAACAACAGCATCGCAGGGAAAAGGAGTAGCTACTGATTTGCCTTAGAAAAAAAATGATCAAATGGGAGGAATATGCCTCCCTTTCTCAACTACTTTAGCACCCTCTTGTGGATTCTTGACTTACAGAAGCACATAAATTGAGACAGAATGACTGTCAGTGGTTTATTAACACTTCCCTGTATTAAAAAAAAAAAAAAGAGTAAATAACATGACATGAAATCTTTGGTTTATATTTAGTTTCCAAAAGTGGTAACTGCTAGTGCTAGGTAATGTCTTATTTGAATTTTAAAAAATGTATTTTTGTGTGAGTAGTGATGGTACAAAATATCTCAAGGACTATATGCAAGGAAAACAGAACAAATAATTAAACACTGAATGAAATTCAGGATCACATAGACTTAGTTAAGTCCATGACAATATACTTCTTGTTAGATTCTAGCACTTACCCCCTTAGTTAATGAAGCCATCCTATGGCTGTTCCTAGCATCTCATATAGCCACATGTAGTATATCCAGGGAAAACCCTGTGATAGGTTCACTTTAGAGTCACCATAAGTCAAGAACAACGTGAAGGCAAACAACACACAGAGTGTCCATCATTACTTGTTCCAAGGAGGTAGCTTCTCCAGTAAAGCTGTCAGTTTGCTCTACAGACACTCAGAGGATTAGATGTGGAACAGAAATAAAATGGATGAGATCTTCCTTTTAAATAATCTTCAACAGAGTGGGGAAAGTGTTCCAACTGGCACAGTTTTCAAGGAGATTCCAAAGTAACTTTTTGAGGTCTCCCCCTATTTTCCCCTGCTTTTAATAATTTACTGAGCATCCAAAGTGGTTTGTAGCTTGCCATCTCTTGTATTTGCTCAGAGTGCTATCCAAACAGTTAGGTGCAACCCTAGCCACTATTCAACAAACCTTGTTAATAGTGACTGAGATATATAAAATTAGTGATTGAAGACACTGGTCCATCTTTCATGAACATTGCTTTCTATATGCCACAAATGTTGACGCAGCTTTCAGTTAGACATTGAAAAGTACTGTATTTATGTAACTTGATTGTTGAATCAAAAGATGTTCCAAGTATTCATGTAATTTGATTGTTGAAAATCATTTTGAACACAGAGGAAAATTCTATAGAAGAATATTTAAATTGGTACGTGTCTTAATGTGTTGTAGCTAAACCAAGAAAAAGTCTTGTGGCATCTTGATGACTAGCACATTTTAATGGCATGGTTTTCCATTGTGACACACTTCATGATCTTATCCCCACCATGTTGTTGTGGAGAGGGTACTGTAAACAGTGAGGGAACTGAAACATTGAAGTGGCCGTTCACAAAATAATTCTGAGCAATAAGGCAGCCACCCTTGTTTAGATGAGGTGGTTAACATGTGTTGGTGGTATTTACACTTGCATATGATTTTTGTGTGTTTGTTTTAGCCATTGTGAATGTTGGTATTTGCTTCTGCCCTTCACAACACCCCAAGCCCTCCCCACTCTGAGCTTAACAAAGGGCCACAGCATACACACATCCTTAGCCATGGTGGATGGCTGGTACTTGCTGCCATGATGAGATCTCCCCCAAATACTCTAGAGCAGGGGTTCCCAATCTTTTTACAACCAGTTTCTATGGTGGAGCCCCTAAGAGGCCTACCCTATGCCTTACAAGTTAATTGTGTTTAGGAGTAGTGTTTCTTATTCTTTAATTTCATTCAGTTTTTATTTCTTTCATTTTCTTGGAGTGGCTGCAGAGCACCTGGAAAGTACACATGGAGCCCTAAGGGCTCCTCAGAGCACAGGTTGGGAACTGCTGCTGTAGGGGAACACAGGCGGATTATGGGAAGTTTTAAATTGTGTCTCTCATCACTTTGTACTGGGCTGGAAAAGGTATAGTAGAAAGAAGATAGGCATTAGTGATGGATCCTGCTATGGCACAGGAAGATGACACAAGCCCTGTTGTTGTTAACTGCTGTCAAGCTGACTTTGACTTCTGGAAATCCTATGAATGACAGACAAAGAGGTCACCCTGATATCAACAGCGCTGCTCAAGTCTTGCAGACTAAGGGCTATGGCTTCCTCAATTGAGTCTATCCATCTGTAATGCAGTCTTCCTCTTCTGCCTTCCACATTAGCAAACATTATTGTATTTTCTAGTGAGTCGTGTCTTCTTATGTGTCTTATTTCTTTAAGAGTGATTCAAAGTTTTTCCAGAACTGCACAATCATATCTTTTGCTATTATCTATAAAGCACAGGCTGACTTTCTTCTGAAATTCTTTGGTGCACTCCATTATCCAATGTGCATTTGCAATATGATCCTTTTTTCTTTCCTGTACCCAGCTTGGACATCTGGCATTTCTCACTCCATAGATGATAAAAGTTGCTGTAGAATTTTGAGCATCATTTAGCTTTCATGGGAGATTTGAGTTAGAATTAGAGTAGATTCTGTCTCTGTAGCATGACGCACCTCTATTGATGTGCCATCTTTTCCTTGTGATTTGTTTCTCTCAAGTGCTGTCAGTACAGCTTCGACTGTTAAACTGTAGGTTCATTCCTTGAATTAATCTGTCATTCTTTCATCTCTTTTATATAGTTTTTTAGTGTTTTGTTTCCATCCTCTTTTTAATTCTACTTCATCATGTAATGTGTTCCCTTGATGATCATATAGTGTCTCCACTCTTGGAGCCTTATTGTACTACCAAAGAAAGACAAGAGGCAATGGGATAGAAGCAGCTTTTTGCTTACCGTCCCACATGATCCCATAGGACTTCTGTTCTCCCCCCAGAGGGAGCCTGCCATAAAAGTGTGACTTTTGCCAAATAGATTTTTTCAGCAGGACAAAAAGCAAGGTTTTACTGTTGACTCTGTTGGGAACAGCACGGAAGTGCTTCGTGGCCATGTGAGAAGGTAAGGAAAAGCCCTTTATGTGGGGATTATCATATGAGGGATGGGCCGTCATTGTCCTGTCCCATCCTTCCCACCGGGAAGAACTTTCAAATATGGCCCAGCAGGGAATTGTGAGTGAAAGTGATTGCACAAATCACTTTCACTTGCTAGTGCTCTGAACCTATCATTTAGCTGCTCAGGAAGCATGAGTGAAAGTGATAGCACAAATCACTTTCACAGCGCTTTCAGCTGTGAGGTGAAAGTGCTTTCTCCTGTCATTTCCAGTCTTTTGTAATAACAGAAGAACCTGTTATTACCATGATGATGGCTGAAAGTGTTTTCAGCTGATGGCTGAAAGCTCTTTTCAGCCAGCTTTCATGTGAAAGTGATTCGCACAATCACTTCCACTCGGGTCATACTGTAGATGGGTCACAGACGGGATAAGAACGGGGAAGCAATCCTGTCCCGGTGTGATTATCTCCTATCTCATTGCCGCTTGTCTTCCTTTTGTAATGTGATAAGGCCCTTGGTTTAGATTTCCCTTGGATTTCTCAGATCTAGTAAAAGAGGTCCCTTGTTCTTCCTTTTTTGTTGAATGACAGACCCCTGTAGTTCAGTTATGACATCATCTGATAAGGTTTAATCATAGAAGCAACTATCCTGCTTTAATACCACTTTTTAGACTCATGTGACAATCTCTCAGGTCTAATTTTCCCTCTGGTTTCATTTTGGATTGTTTCATCATAAGGTTTTCATGGTAAAGACATTCAAAAGGGGGTTACTCTTCCACTTTCTGTGCTCTACTGACAAGTTTTAGCTATGGTACCACTGCCATTGTCTTTGAGAGACCCTCTGTCAGTGTCACCACCACCACCACCACCCACACTACTGCTGCGGCCCAATAGCTGTTTGGAACATTTAGTCTGACTCTTCAACAAAAGCTTGTCTGGCATGAGATACTTTACCAGTAGCATTGCCACCATAGTCTCTTGCCTCACTGGAGCATGCAGTATCATCACCTTGAAAAGGTAGTGGCATGATGGCATGCAAGCCCTGGGTAGCTTGTTATAGATGAATGGTCACAGAACCCCACCCTTGGTATTATTACTGTGGCAAAGGTTTTTTTAAAAATTAAAATAAAAAAATCTGCAATATGGAAGGCTAAAAATAAGTGGCTTTTGTTTTGTTCCCAGGTTATATGTCAACAGGTTTCAAAGAAGCATTTAGAAGAGGGTCGTTTGTATCCACCTTTAGCATCAATTCAAGAGGTTTCTCTGAAAATTGCTGTAAAAGTAAGTTCATTCTACACCTTCTGATTAATAACAGAGTTAATTTGTTGTTTTAAGTGATTATTATAGTTTAATGACATCTTTTGTCATTTTTCTTTTCATAAGTGAGGAACTGCCTTGAATGATAGCAGTATAACATGATTCATTGCAAAGCAATAGCAGTATATGATTGAATTGTTTATCTGCACCATCTGTTCAGCCACCTGCTGGTTGTTTTCATGAAACTCATGTTTGTTCCTTAGAACTTATTGGCGGGATACAGACTGCCCAAAAAGGGTGGTCTATCCGTGCCTTGTTTTGCTGTAGCGGACAAACCGCACGGCTCCCTCGCGCAGCAAAAAGAACCCGCAAAAAGCGGGTTCTTTCTGCGGTGCCATTGTGACGCCGCACTGCACCAATGGTGCACTCGCTGCATCACAATGATGCTGGGATGTGTGGACGCTAGGTGTCTGTCACGTCAAAATGGTGGCACCCGTGTGTACAGGGCGCTGCCATTTTGATGCCCTCGTCACGTGCTAAGGGTGAGGCATGTATGGGCGGTGTGCCCTTGGCCAACCCCTAGCATGTGACAGGGGCACTGCAAAGGCCTGTCTAAATAGGGCCATTGAAAGGTAGTGACTGACATATGGCTTATGTAGTGAGCTCCATGCTCACTGGAGAGTTGAATATGATTCTCCCCAAACCCAGTTTCACATGATACGTAATATTCCCTTACATGGAAAATTGAATTTGAGGGAAATTTTCATTGGAAAAAAATAGCATTGAGAATGGCTTCAATTCTCTCTCCCAGGGTTTATATTTCACTAAAATATGAAAAAGACAAGAGATCTCTGCTTCCTTGTCCAGTATGGCCAGTCTTTCTCTCTAGCCACTCTTTCTTTCTTATCTCCCAGGAGTCATCCAGTTCTTACATTTATTGCTGAGTGGGACATATGTGATCTCATGTAAAGATCACCCTTTGTCCTCTGTAAGCTTCTATGAATAAAGATTCTCTTATGTTCATATGGTAATTCATTCCAGCTGTGTGTAGAAAAATTAATCATCTTTCATCTCCCGTCATCCTCATAATATATGATATTATGAATGTCAAAACACATTTTTGCAGACTTTGCAAGAAAACCAGCATTCTATGTGTAGCAAAACATCTCAGCAAGGTTAGAAAGTTTTCTCTTTGTTGCATTTCAGCAAACAAAGGATTTTCTTTAAAAGTCAGATTTAGTAGACAGTACAATTAAGTGGATTTTATTATCAGTCTAAATGATGAGGTTTTTTAATGCTGAATCCATGCAGTGTCCCAACCAAATATTTAAACTATATGTTTATGTTTTTAAAAAAGAAAACGCACCCTTCATCCATAATGGTCAGTATACTGTTCTACAAAGATACAAATACATTCTTTAAAAAATAATAAATTAAGATGCTGAAAACTCATCAAGCCACATATAATTGCATAAATAACAATTAAAAATGTAAACATAAAATGTAATATTTAAAGTTTACAATGCCTGGATAAAGGGGAATATTTCCCAAACAAGATTTGTATCAATCATGGCTTGAATCCTATTATTACTCCCAAATAGAATAAACTCATTGATTTAACAGGATTCAAACAGTTCAGCAGTTAATTCAATCGGTCTCCTTTCATTGGGACTACTAAAAGGACTTGAGCCAAAATCTCCTTTGGACAGGCATTTTATGGTCAAGACACCAGTGATATCCCTCTTCCTTGTGAATGCATGATGTATTTATTTCACTGAATGGCCCCTGAAGAAAGGTGGCTTCTGAAAACTAGAGCTCCTGGGCAAGAAGATAAAAGAAGATGCATTCCTGCAAGTATTGGTGTAATATGCAGTCCAGTATCCAACAGGGAATCATTTAACCCTCTGGATCTTGTGTTTCCAGGTGGGATTAAGGGCTGGTAAGAGGAAGCCACAGAATATTGGATTTATCCTATAATATTTATTTTTTAAAAATAATGATACTTTTTTAAAAAACAACAACAACAGCAACTCAGATTAATACACAAACAGGATGGAAGGGATTTATGTATGAACACATGGGAGAGATATGGGGGCTGAAAATAGATTGATAAATCTATTCCAAGTAAGCCTACACAGCATTTTGTTTACAGTAGTTGAAACTCTGGCAGATGGTGGCTCCCATTTCAGTGAAGAGTGAATCTGCTCTAGTTTTTAATCTGAACTTCAAAGGAGCTATCCAAGGTGCTGAACTGATTTTGAGCATTGGGTTCAGCATCTTGAATAGTTCCTTTAATGCTGAGCCTGAGTTTAAATTGAGTATCCTAAATCCAAAATCTCAAGGGATGCTGTATTAAAAGGCACTGAATTCTACAGCCATTAGGAAAAACTAAACTACGAAAATAAAATAATAATAATACCGTAGATAAGGACTACATACACACTGCAGAAATAATCCAGTTTGACAGTGCTTTAATTATTGTGGCTCAGTGCTATGGAATTCTTGGAACTGTAGTTTGTTGTGGTCCCAGAGTACTCTGACAAGAGATGCATAAATACCGGACAAAACTACAGATCCCAGAATTCCATAGCATTGAGCCAGAGTAGTTAAAGTGGTCTCAAATGGGATTGTTTCTATAGTGCAGTTGCAGGCAAGGAGGGATGACACTTTGGGTCACTCAAACGATCTAATCCTATTTCTGTAGCCCTTTCTGAGACATTTTTGACTCTTCAGTGCTAAGCATGGTTTCACTTCTAACAGTTATGTGGCGTGAAAGGGCCACTGGATGGTTTACATGAACAAGTATGGTCTGTAAAATGAATTACCTTCTATAAAACATGAGACTGTCATTTTTGACTTTGGCGCTGAGCAATTTAATACGAATGATAGGTTTTTGTGCTAATAACAATTCCTTCCAACATTTGTGTGTCAGTGATTTCCCCCATAAATCTAGCTGCTTTTTTTGCAAAAGGAAAAAAGAAATGTTTTGGTCAGACTGAGTTCTTTGGTCTCAGTCTGATGAGAATCAGATACCTGATAGTAAATTTTGGACTTTCCCCATCATAAACTATCTCTCAGGTTGATGTAAAATTCTAACAATGAGGAACCTGTCTTGTTCTCCTAGATTGTAGAGGAGGCCTACAGCAAGAACACCGCCACTTTCTATCCTGAGCCAGAAAACAAGGAAGCATTCATCCGCTCCCAGATTTATAGCACTGACTATGAAAGCTTTCTGACAGACTCTTACACCTGGCCCAAAGAAGCCATGAAAATACAGACTGGGAAATTGTAACAGAAAAATAGCACTGCAACAATACTAGAAGCACCTGGATACTTACTAGTTTTCATCATTTATTAAATCATAGCACAAGTTTATCAAACTCAGGTTATATTTCTTTTCCTTTTTAACAGCCCTGAAAGCCATGGATGTTTGGTTAGAAATTTTAATAGTTTGTTAAGCTAATTAATTAAGCAAAATTAGTCTACAAATAAGAGAATAAAGGATAATTTGAGTCTTTTTTAAAGTTCATAGGGATTCTCCTAGATTCATTATAATAAAAGATAAATACAGAAACTAAAGTAGAAATGTACTTATTGTCTACCTTGACATCTGTATGAAATTATGGTTCTGTGCTACAGTTTTTCCATTAATCTTAGAAGAGTAATATTGAGTGTAAAAGCAATATATCAACATGACTGTTTAAAATGTGACACACTTATTTCATGTTTTATTATTTTCTGATGTTAGAACAAATACTTCTAGATGAAAAAAAAAAGCATTTTGTGTTCTTGGCTCAAGTGCAACTGAGAACATTTGTCAGCCAGCAGTGTGCCTGATTTTCACATGGAGGGTAAGTCCTGGTAAATCCATGAAAAAAGAAACTAGGATAAAAGTCTTGGATGCTGCTATCCTTAATTTTAGAACCTTTAGTGATGAATACTTTCTAAATAATATAGAACACAGGTGCTCTTTTTTTGTTAAAAAAAGGAAAAGAATTAATGTTGTTTGAATACAAAAAAAATCCTTTGTTCATAAAAGTTACAATTTAATTTAAGAGCCATGCTGGACAAGAAACTGTAGTTCATGAACGTCTTTCCAAATGGCCTGCTGAATGTTTTAGGAAAGTCTGTACAAGAAACATAGGGAATTGAGCACTGAATTCCATCTGAGAGAGGGAGCTACAGACTGCAGGGATGTAGTGAACAGGTCCAAAGGCAAAAGGGTCAGACTAAGCATGCCAGTTTATTTTATCTTAAAATTCTTATTGCCCGGAAACAACACTTTGGGAGAGTTTACAACCCTTTAGAAAAGGAAAAACAGACCATGCTGTTTGGTGCAACAAGCACATTTCCCACCCTTCCCATAGATCTTCTCTCATTGTTTGTCTCTAGGCAGTTTTCATTTGGCTAATAACTGCTGAAAGAATTTGAATGTTTCATTAATTTGGCTAATTTCCATTTAATGATATCTGAACGGGAGCCATATACTGTGACAGCAAACCGCGTACATCAATTATTCATTGTAAGAAGTCCTCTCTTTTGCAATCTTGAATCTAGTGTCAATTTTAGTTGGTGACAGACAGACTTCTATTACTGTGAAGGAGAAAAATTCCTTTATAGCTATTTCCTCCAGTCTTTTAGAGTTATATAAACCACTATTGCTTCTCTCATACCCTTAAGTAGTAACATTTTTCGCACTCAATCATTTTCAAGAATTCCAGGCATTTGCCTCTTTCTGCACCATTTCCATCCTTAAAGTGTTTTCTTTTAACCCAGAGCAATTAAAACTATATCCTAAAGTACAGTTGTACTAGAAATGTATATAAGGGCATTACAGTATTGATTCTTTTGTTTTCAGTGTGTTTGTGGTTGCCGCACACTGCACTGACATTTTCATTAAGCTGTTTATCAACTCTTTCCTAGAGAGCTGGTCAGTTCAGACCCTGTAAACATACTTGCAAAATTTGGATATTTTTTTTCCTAATCTGCAGTGACTCTACACATATGTACCCTGATCTTCATTTGCTATTTTGTTGCACATTCACCTGGTAAAATCCAATTAGGATTTTACCATTCTGAATATTTTGGTGTCACCTGTAAATTTAGCAATTTTGTTATTTATCCAACACTCAAGATCATTTATTAATAAGATTAGCAATACCTTGGGCCGGATCCAGATGCTTGTCTACCTCCACTGTAAAAAAAAACTTTTCTTTTACACCTATTTTTTGATTCCTGTTATTTAATTAGTAAATTCAATTTGTTCCTGCAATTGGCAAGATAATCCCCCCAAACTAATTGTATTTCCATGTATGCATATTACCTCATTCTGCATATAATAGGCAACATTCTCAAATGATATGGTTGGGGTTTTTTACTATTCATGGCCAACAACATATGCCCATGTGAAATATACTGTTCACTTTTTACTAGTCATTTTTGTAACCTTTGTGTCAGATATTCAAAACAAACCATCTCACACAGAATTCACTATGAAAGACAAAAATCTACTTTTACACTTCTTTTGGTTCAAATGAACCAAGGGTTTTGAGATAAGATAAATGACACTTTATACTATACATAAGGTCTACATTAAATTTCAGTGAGCCAAGATTTGGGATAACAATGTTTTGTGGTTAGACAAACTAACAGCCAATTGTTTATTAGGCCACATGTACCTTGCTGCTTTGAGCCATCACAAATATACTTTTTTCTATATAAACTGTATGTATTTGTTATTTATGCTAAGGTGTCTACATAGAAAACAAAACCTACGTTTCCCACCAAACTAATTTTTAAAACAAAACCTATAGTAGCATTAATAGCAATGGTAATTTTCTTTTCTTGAGGTAGACACTTTTTAATACCACTACAATTTTATTAAACATATTTTTGTGAATTAACTATCAGCAGTCTATAACATGAGCCCTGTTCCTTCCTTCAGGCTTGCAGCTGTCTTTGCTTGCAGCCTCCATGGCTGAAAAGGTTGTACATTTTTGGACTGATTAAACCTTTTCAACTCCTGGAATGAAATATAGTGATAGAGTTATAAAGATTATCTAAATCCAGCAACTGCACTTGTCGGTGATTACCCACATAAAGTGGCTTTCTGCCATGCAAATCAAAATTCCTGACACCGCATATTATTTTTCAGGGAAGCTTTCTGTCATTAATAATCTTGGAACTGAGAAAGCTTTGATAAGCTTATAGAACCTCAGTTTGCAAAAGACTTGAGTGATGGAGCAGTGTTGTTGTACTTTCAATCCTTTTTAGGGCTGTCAGATGACTTGGATATCAATTATAGGATGAACCTGAGTCATTTTGTCCCCCAACACCAGAGAGGGACAGTTTCTCCTCATCCCTTTGGCACTGATGGAGGAAACCTCCACCAGGATTCTTTCGGCTCATAGTCCTCTTTGATAAAGCTGGACAACGAGGAGTGAATACTTGTTACGCATGTGCTGGGAGTTCCCATCATTGCCTTGGTTCTATACTGTCCTGGATTCGAGTATTCCCAACTAAAGTTAAATTTAAAAAGAAAGGCAGCAATAATGATTGCAAATTGAGATATTGGAACACTGACTGACTCTAGACTTCTAGTCACTTCAGGCTACCCCTGGGATCCACTACACTGCCTCGACCATCATGTTTCAGTCATGACCAGGACACTTTTCACCATCAGATAAGACAGAAACATTTTCTTTCATGTTTTAATGACAATGCTCCTAATTTTGGTCAGATAACTCTGTGTTGGACTACCCTTAATTACTGCATCAGTGGGATATTACTAGGGTTGTATCTTAAGGCATGTTGTTATTATTATCCTGTCCCTCTGTGCTACGCAACCAGGGTGGCGTATAACCTTAAAAATATACATTCCATACCCCCCAATCCCACCCCCTTAAAATACATTTACAATTGACCATATAAAACATACGTAAAAGAAATAACCAGAATAAAAACAGTGACTGCAGCGAAAGGGTCCAACAAGTTAGGTGGTTCTTCTATTGGCCAGGTGTCTATTCAGGAAAGGCCTGCCAGAAGAGATCCATCTTAACAGCTTTTCTGAAGCTGTTTAACGTGTTAATATGACGGATCTCATCCGGCAGTCCGTTCCATAATCTGGGAGCTGTAGCTGAAAATGTCCTCCAGGCAGTTACATACAGCCTAGTTTTTATAGGCTGCAGCAAATTCCTCCCAGACCTGAGTGTGCAGGGAGGATGTACGGAAGGAGGTGGCCCTGAAGATAGGTTGGACCCAAGCCATTTAAGACTTTAAAGGTAATAACCAACACCTTGTACTGGGCCCGGAAATTAATGGGCAGCCAGTGAAGTGATTTTCGGATTGGTGTTATATGATTTGTCTTGTTGTGCCTGAGACCAATCTGACTGCCATATTCTGTACTGATTGGACGAGCACGAGGGTAGCCTTTACAGAAATCAAGACGGGAGGTTACCAGTGCGTGTACCACATTTTCAAGGTCCCTAACCTCTAGGAAAGGGCGCAGCTGGCATATCAACCAAAGCTGATAACAGGCGCTCTTGACCGTCACATTTACCTGATTCATCATCTGGAGCGACGGATCCAAGAGTACCCCCAGACGTATCAGCTGGGCATTGTATATAATTCGGGATTCAGTTCAAAATTTTGATCTCTCGCTTTCAGTAGTTTGGCTCTTATTTAATTCATATACACTGCCGCCTTCTTTATGTGTTAGTACAATCACAATAAGCATTCCTAAACCTACCTTTTCTATGAATACCATCTGTGCACAAACACATACATCAAGATGTTGGTGGTTCACCCACAAAAACATTGAACTCTCTCTCTTCTAATATGAGATTTAGATACTGCAAAATTTAGCAGGAAGCCTCTTTTCATGATCCTACTGTAAGTATGCTCGAAAAGACAAGTTCATGTATCTTCATTAATGTAGGCAGTTTATACTATTAAAACAAAGATAATTAAAATATTTGTTTTCAAAAACTATAGCTTAATGAAAATGTTTATGTTTATGCAATATTGCTGGGAATTATTTTTGCTTGAGACTCTTGAGAACTTGGCTGAAGGGAAGTTGTGTGTTAAAATGCATCCTGGATCTAACTAGTTCACATCAGTTTTCCATCAGATACACTTTGAGGCCACTCTGAACAAAACTATGAAGTACACATTGTTCAGAATCTGTGTGCATGCTCTGTTTATTTGTTGCACCAACTGCATTCATGTTTCATCGTGGCAGATGCATGTTTTAAATTTTTATTAATTGTTGTTTTTGTTAATTTTCCGAACATTTGCCTTCAACACCAAACAAAATCTGAAATACATGTTCACTCTGATGTGCCTTCAGAAATTCTAGGAATTGACCCAGATCCATGTGATAGTCATTCCTCAGTCCATAGTCACCATGGGCTTGAAACTGTAAATCTTCAAAAGTCTGAAAGAGTCGTAGGTCATCCACATTTGCCTGAGTCTCTCCACTCTCAACATGTTTGCAGGAAATGTGTTTCCAGTTGGGATATCTAATATCATGCCAAAACTCTTCACAGTTTTCTTTGATACCCTCCACACAGATGATCCCAGGCTTCCCAGTTAGACAGAAACCAGTCAAGTTTAATTTCTTGGCACAATCGAATATCTTTTTCCTTAGTTCTTGTCTATATATGTGGTGACTGTAAATCCACATCCGGCGAAATAATGTTTTAAATGTTTTTGCATCTGGAACGCTTTCAGAGTAGAGTTTGCTGTTTTGTACATATGAAATGCTGTTGTCTCGCACCCACTGAACAGCTGTGCATATGCAAAGCTCTCCTGACTCCAAAGAAGCAACGTAAGAAGTGAGATCCTGGTTGAGCTGCAATTGCTGCTGCCTGTTTAGAGCATCTGATCTTGCAAAAAGCTGTGGTGTCACATGGGGGTAGTCATGAGGCAAAATTACCTGCAAATTCACTTTTACCTACAAATAGACAAGACAATGTTATAATTCAGGGTTTTTGGGGTAGTGTCTGCCTATCCAGAATTAAAAACACATACCTTCTGTACTGTACAAGATAGAAAAAGCAAAACCCACAACTCTTGTGTACTAATGTGATTCAGTACATGAATGCAACAAATCCACCACATGAAAAATATAGCATGCCTATAAGGTTGAGAAAACTGCAAGCACAGCTGGCTTTTGTCAAAATTCAACTACTAATCCCAGCTAAAGTAGAGGCATTCAATCAATGGGATTTATCTATGTATTGATTTACCAGCTTCTCGTAGATTAAATGTGTATACTCTGGTTGGGATCGATTTAGGCTTTTAAAGGGGCTACTGAGTGTATGTAGATATTTTGATACAGACAACCATGAAGTAGACTCATGGATTCCTCTTGCCTGCTAAAGAATTATTAGTGGGAGAATGACTAACTACACTGATCCCACATCCGGCAATAAGGGTGAAATGGAAAACCACCAATGTGGTGATAACTTGTGTTTTCTACCTCTCAGAATTTGGGGACAGCTGAGTTGTGAGTGGGGTGAGGTGGGGATTTTCTTGGTGTGTACATCTTAGAGGGGCAAATGGTACTTGATTTATTCATACAGGTCACCCTCACTATTTCACAATCAAAACAGCAGTACAGAAGGGGCTACCATGCTGTTGAATATGGTATCTTGTTTTTGTACAGCACATAGAAGAGACACCAGAGCTGAACAGAAGCAATTGATGAGCTGATGCTAAGGGGTGCAATACTGTGGATATCAACTGTTTTGAAATCTCTGTCAAAAGCTGTCTGAGATATACAGATTTGGTGTGAGGCCTCTGTGACTCACACAAATGTTTGTATCTGCACAAATCATTTGCATCCTCTTTTCTTCGTTAATATCATATGTATGTATCTCAGTTGAGATTTCTCAAGAATCTACATGCTGCAAATAATATGGCCCTGTTTCTCATCTTCATCTTAGGTATATGAAAAGGCCTCAGAAATACAACAAAATGCTCAGGTGGGCTCATATGGACAGAGTTGTTAAAAACAACTTAATTTGAGCTGGGAAATGACTGGTTCTAGTTGAATGACAAAAGAATAATGTAGCAAGGTCTGGTTTGCTAACTCTAAACTAGGGGTGAGAATGGTGCGGCCCTCCAAATGTCACTGGACTGCAGCTCCCAGCATTCTTCATCATTGACTATGGCTGCTGGTAGTTGCAGTTCAACATCTGGAGGACTGCACAATTTTCACCCCTTCTTTTAACAGTATGCTAACAGCCATATTATGAAAGTGGAGTGTACAGATTGCCCTCCATACCCACTGATTTTTTTAAGTCATGGATTCAAGCATCCCTGGATTGAAAATATTAAAAAATATATAAATTCCAAAAAGCAAACCTTGATTTTGCCATTTTATATAAGAGACACCATTTTTCTATGCCACCATATTTAGTGGGACTTGAGCATCCATGGATTTCGGTATCCCCAGGGGTTCCTGGAACCAAACCCCAGCTGATAACAAGCATCTATTCCAGTCCATTAAAGCTTACGCCATAATAAACATTTTCACCTTGTAAGTGCTACAGAACTATTTGTTATTTTTGCTGTAACAAGTTAATATACCTAACCTTTTAAACTCTTGACATTTTCTGGCTATCTTCATGGACAGCCCCATATATAATGCATTATAGTAATCTAAACATGGAACATGAGATCAGGGTCATCTTTGAAGAAGCAGTATAGCGTATTGGTTCAAGTTACTATTTTCTTGAAGACAGACTAGGTTTCACAACTGTTTAGCATCAAGTGAAAATATTAGAGTTATTATTAAAAAGAAGAAAAAATGGAATACAGATGGTCTCACCTTTGGTTCATCGATAGTAACGGAAACTGAATATTCAATCATCTGTGGGGGATTCTGACTTGTATTATTCAAATATTTCTGAACATTATTGAGAGTGTTTTCATCATGAAGAGTTATTTCTCCTTTATTAGGAAACATAGAAAAAAGCATTTCTAGTTCTGCCATCTGAAGCTGAATATTTTCTTTTATGACACCGGACATTGCTGCAGATGTGAAGCCACCTGGGGACAGAAGAAATTAAGAAAGTTATGCCTCCTTATATTCTCTCCTCACTAAAAATATACTGTGATTGACAAATTCTGACTAGACAGAATGACATTTTTGAACAAATCAAACACACCTTTTCCCCCTTTTTCCTGTGATAAAAATAAAACCTATAATCCCCTAACAGATTTAACATTGGGTTCTAAGAAGTTCAAAGAGACTGTTTACATGATTAAAATCGGGGCCATACATAAATGTGTCCAGCCCTAACATTAAGAAACACATAAAGTGAATCATGGATATGAAAATCCCAGCAAGATAAAACACATGGAAGTAACTAAGGGCCTAGTACTTCTCTTATTAAGTCATGGGCTCAGATGGTAATTTAAGATCAGTTTCCAGGATGAAAATACTGTATATCCTTGTAAGGTATGAGAGCCAGTGTGGTGTAGGACTAAGGAGACCAAGGTTCAAATCCCTATGCAGCCACAGAAACCTGGGTGATTGTGTGCAACAAGTCATATACTCTCAGCTTAAGAAGCAAGCAGTGGCAAAGTTCCTCCACATATGTCATGTCAAGAAAACCCTGTGGTAGGGTTTCCATTAGTTGGAGTCATCTGGAAGACATGTAACAACTACCACCAAATATTATTTGCATGAAGAACACAACAAAATTGTACTCGGCTTTGTTCTTGGTTTGGCCATTTTCTCCACCTTCTTCTGACTTATAGTGATCATAGAGTTGTCTTGGGAAGATGTGTTCAGAGGAGGTTTGCCATTGCCTTCCCCTGAGGCTGAAAGTGTGTGACTTGCCCAAGGTCCCCCAGTGGGTTTCATGGCTGAGCTGAGAATCGAACCCTGGCCTCCAGAATCATGGTCCAGCCCTCAAACTACTATGCCATGATGGCTATCTTCTTACCCAATGAAATACTCAGAGGTGGTTTTTCCAGATGCATCCTCTGAAATACAGCATGCAGCACCTCGTATTCATTGGTGGCCTCCCATCCAAGTACTAACCAGAGCAAACCATGCTCAGCTTCCAAGATGAGATATGATCTGGTCTCACTCTCTTTAGGGTATTTAGACTACCCTAATCTGCAGTGACTCATTACCATTACCTTAGAAGAAGGGGCCATGTGGAAGGCAATACTAAAGATTGACCCTCAGGCTGATGCTTAGAGGACTGGCCATAGGAAATGCCATGAGCCCCTAAAACCCTGAGGCAGGTGCACCTTAGTTAGGGCTGCCACAGTTGGAAATGGCTTGAAGGCACACAACAAAATAGGGGCTGCCTGTGTAGAGCTGCCATAGCCGACTGGTTTTTAACCCCTTTGCTTGAGGAAGGTGCCAGTGTGGCTTCGAAAGCTTGCGAAGTGTGTTTTGTGTGGCCCACCAACATGAATCCGCTTTGTGGATTCTGGATGTTGTTTATTCTGCTCCATCATGTCCAACCCATGGGTATGTTTTCTGCCACCTTATATTTACAATAGGCTGGGGCAATGTAGAACCAAGGAGACTGGCTCCCAGAAGCCCCCACAAACACCATGGCAGACTCCTAAGCAACATTTCCAGGCTGTGTTTAATGACTCAGTACAATATCTAGTTCTCTGGGGGGGGGGGGGTTACTTTATTTTACACTAGTTCCAAGGCGCTTTATTAAGCTGAAACGCCATCCATTCCCCTCTGCTCTCCCTCAGCAAAGCAGCGGGGCACGAACCAAGTCGGAGAGACTGTTAATTGCCCATCTCTGACCCTCAGCCAATCAGCTCTCGAGTCTTGTCACAAGCGGCTGGAGCCGAGGGCCGCGATTGGCTCTCTCCCGCTGAGGAGAACGCTCATTGGAAGAGAGAATATCGGGGTGCTCGCCCCCCCAACGTACCTCAACAGGCGCGTGCTCCCCGCGCTCCTAGACCCAAAGCACAGCCGGCGTTTGCAACTCCGCCCTCCGTGCCACGTCATAGGAGTCCATGCTATCTGAGTCTATGACGCATGCGCGCCAGGTAGTTGTAAAGCGTCAGCGGCCCCGGGAGGGAGCTCTCGCGCGCCCCCTCCCGGAAGCTGCAAAAGAGGCAACTCTAAAGAAGAGACAATACAGTAGTAGAGAAGGCTGTGCCCCTCCATTCCTTGGGCCGCAATTCCCAGTATACTCCACCAAGGAGTTGCTAGCTACCCATCTGCCCATCCCCAGCCAGGGCTGCTGGGCGTTGCAGTCCAACAAGGGTGACCAGAGGTCCTCCTTTTTCCAGGACATGTCCTCCTTTTTGACCTGCTGTCCAGAGGAATGCCAAAATGTCCTCCATTTGGAGCAGGACTAAGAAGCAGTATTTTACATTTCAGCTTTTATTTTGCAATGCCCTCCATTTTACAGTGCCTTGCCCTCATCTGCAGTGAGGACATCGTCCTACCTGGTCCCCCTGAGTCCCAGCATCATCTGAAGGGCCACATGATTCCCATGCTTGTGTTATCATTGCTTGCGTCCTCTGATGGATGGTGTGCAGTCATTTAGTATTGTTGTGGATGATAGGTTTTAAAGGTTCTGACAGAACAGAGTAAGGCAGAGGACCCCAATTTCGTTGAGAATTCAGATTTATTCAAAGAAGCCGTCTGTCCCCAGAGGGATTCCCATCCCAACAGAACTGAGGCTTCGAGCCAAAGAAAATGGCTACCTTTATAGGAAAACAGGCACAGAAAACTCACCTTCATCCCCTCACTGGGCATTTCACACTCCAAACATATAGACTTCCAGCAGTCATAGCCCAGATGCATGAATACACTTAAATATACTTCAAAATACATTTGGCTACACGCCATGGCCCCTTATCTGCCATCAGTCTTTTACTAAGGCTCTTTGTCCCCTTTAGGCGCCTGGATGAAGGCTTCACTTTGAGCATCTCTACATCTGCCTCCTTCTGCGCCCCACTCCCCCAGAAGCCTCTATTCTAAGCTGCGTTTACTTTGGTTCACTCTCATCTTCTCTTCCATCTAGATACATATATTGACTCTTGCATATTACCAAACGTTGCTATTTGGGTTTGTCCATCTACGCACATAACACGCGGCGGAGCACATATAGCTGTGGGGTGGGATTTAGACAGTGGAGTGAGAGCGGATTTTAAATTATTAGCACTGGCTTGTTACATCCTTATATACACATTTTGGGCCTTTGGTGGCATGCTAAGGAATTACTAGAACTTCCTAACAAAACAATTTCCTCACTTTCTAGAAAGCACTCAGAGGTAGCTGCGTTGGCCATTTAACAAGTCAAAACTCCATCACTGATACCTTTATTGACCAACCAAAATGCACAATATACTTGTTGCCAGCTTTCGAAGTGCCACTGGCTTCTTCATCAGGCAAAGATGTTACAAACCAAACAGAAGAAAAATTAGATATGTTATTTAGACGCTTGTGTTCTTTTCTGTCCTTAGTCAAGAATCCCTTCATATACTATGAAGGAGCAATTCTCAAAACTTTAGTCCTTTGGGTGTTTTGGACTTCAGTTCCCAGAAGCCTCAGCCAGCTTGGCCAATAGTCAGGAATTCTGGGAGCGGAAGTCCAAAACATCCGGAGGACTAAAGTTTGGATCAGTGCTATAAAGCAATAAACAACACTATGCCAGTTTGTTGTAGTGGTAACCCTAGAGAGCTACTATGAGAGTCTAATGTTGCTCTTTCCAGAGGTGTTCACAGCTGGGAGCCTTTTACCACACTGAACTCTTAACTGGATCTCAAAGGCAGCTTTTTTTTTTCTTCTGATTTTACAGACTTAACATGGACAAACCTTTGAATTCTACACTTGGTTTGATGTAAATTGCCTCTGGCTTAATCCGCACTGCAGAAATAATCCTGTCTGACACCGCTTTAACTGCTACAGTTCCATCCTATTGAATCTGCATCTGAGGAAGCAGACTGAAGTCTAGGAAAGCACATGTTGCCAATTTCTTTCTTTCAGTTGAGTCTCAAAGGTGCGACAAGATCTCTCTACTCACAAAACTACAGTTCCCAGCTTTCCATAGCATTGCTCCAGGGCAGTTAAAGTGATGTCAGACTGGATTATTTCTGCAGTGTGGATGCAACCACCTTGAATATAAGAGTAAAGGCAAGGGAACTTTAATTGCTCAGGATTATATTCTGAGGCTATTTAGTACAACATGCCTTCTGTCCTGATGGATGTTGGCAAGATATTCAGAGTGCTGACTGGGTGGGTTGCCCTTGTTAAATGCCACCTGCCTCCAATAATCAAAGATACTTTGCCCTTTTGATGCTGAGAATCTACTTCAGGCTGTTTAGGGAACCTGGCAGGGCGAGGCCTTTTAGGGTTGCCATAATTGTCCACTATTACCAGGGACAAAATGTAGGACAAATTCAAGACCAAACTGTAGGACAACTGCAGGACAAAACTCAGCCCAAAATGTAGGACATTTAAGGTCCTCCATTTTTCTTATATGTCCTACATTTTGGGTTGAGTTTTGTCCTGCAGTTGTCCTACAGTTTGATCTCGAATTTGTCCTACATTTTGTCCCTGGTAATAGTGGACAATTTTCTCTGCAAACTGGGCAACTTGTTGTGAGCAACACAACACAGCAGTCTCATAGGAATCTTGTAAGGAAGAGAGAGGTGGCTTTCCTACCTCAGGACTTTATCATACGCAGGAGATTGGGAGTTTATCCTGTGAACACCCTGGAAAAATCGCATAATTACACAAAACAATTTCAAACAACGTCACACAAAACTCGCCATTAAAGTGGTTACAAAGAAGCATTAACGCACATCTTTTTACTTTCGGGATTTCAGCGACAATGCCTTCCCGATATCACTTTATTCCCCCCATCATGGGGTTTTCTTGGCAAGATTTGTTTAGAGGGGGTTTACCTTTGCATTCCTATGATGCTGTGTGGTGCCCAAGGTCAGCCAGTGGGTTTCCATGGCCTTGCAGGAATCGAACCCTGGTCTCCAGAGTCCTAGTCCAACACTTTGCCACATCGGCACCAGCTGAATATTAACCATTACTTACACACACACACACATATATAGAGAGAGTTGCCCTCCAAGTCTATGCACTTGAAATCGACGAACTTGACCATCTGTGGAGGGGCAACCAGCCATTGATGTGAATGGGGTGTGCTCCTGCAGTGCGCGCCCTATGCTTGCGTGCAGGAGCGCGCCCCTTTCATTTCAATGAGGCTTGATTTTTTAAAATATATATACAGTATATACCCACACATACACACATACAGTGGGCCCTTGGTATCCACTGGGGTTTGGTTCCAGGACCCCCGTGGATAACAAAATCCATAGATGCTCAATTCTCATTAAATACAATGGCATAGCAAAATAGCAAAATCGAGAGCCCTCCCTCCAGTCCATCTGCCTTGGTCCAGGCCTCAGAGGGAGAGAATAACCACTGGACCTCATCCTCTTCCCCACCACCATTCCCTTCTCCTTTTGTGTTGTGTTTTTAGATTGTAAGCCTGAGGGCAGGGAACTGTCTTATTAAAATTTTGTAGAGTAAAATCTACTTCCTCAGGTGCATTTGGTGGAGTGGAAGCCAGGAACAGCTATGTGCTATTGACGTCCTTTTTTGTCATTATTATTATTATTATTATGGATTCATGTTAATTATTGTGATTTTATGATTGTTACTCGCTTCGATCCTTTGGGGAGAGGCTGGCTATAAATAAATTATATTATTATTATTATTACCATCCATCAACCTTTATTAGGCATCTCAATAGACAATATACAACAAACAATACAATACAAAATTAAACTAAAATAGTTACATAAATACTTTAAAAATTTAAAATTTTTATCGTCCTTAGAATCATCTAACACTAAACTCTAACCATTATTTAATTTGTGCCAGATTTTTGTTGCCTCCATTAGAAAATTGGCCATCAATCGTGTAATCTGTACATTACAATCCTCCAATAAATGTACTAGAGTTATATCCATTAAACAGTAGTTCAATTCCAATAGTTTCTTTAGTAATTTCGCTCTCGGTTTTTGATACAGTGGGCAAAGAAATATAATATGTTGGAGAGTATCTGGAGATAGTTCACATAAACATATTCGATTTGCAAAAGGGATCCTCAAATATCTACCCTGGTGACACAAGAAGGGTGAAGATTCAACCTTGCGAAGAGGAAAGCTTTCCTCGAAGCCTGAAGGGACAATGATTGAAAGTACTTTGGCATCTCGCCACAATAAGGGGGAATGCCAAATACAGAAGAGGAGCACACTCTGGGAGGAGTGGAATAAGTCATCATCAACTCAATAAACAATCCTTAATTGCCTTAAAACACTCCTCCTCTGTTAGGAGGAGTAAAGAGTCCAGATTTAGGCCCTTTAATTTTAATTTATCTTCATATATTTTTGACCAGTTAGTATAATAATTAGCAGATAAAAGAAACCATATTAGACTCGATCTATTTGGTCTATAATGGATTTTAAGCCAAAATTTATACGCCATCAACCAAGCTGTGGTCTCCAGTGTATCCAGAGCAAGCTCAGCATATAATGTTAGGTGATGAACACATGGTGGGATAGAGAACAATTTCCTGCAGAGTTGAGTTTGTAGACTTTCAACCTCCTTGTTAAAAGCTGTTACCCAAACAGATATACTATATAGTATTTGTGGTCTTATTTTGGTTTCATAAATTTTCATAGCAGCAAGGAAATCTTGGTTTCCCTTCTTATAATAAAAGGATTGTAAAGTCGCCAGAGATCTTTTTCCAGATTGAACAACCTTTTCTCTCTGCTTTGCCCAAAGACCATTATAATGGAAAATAACTTATTATTAACATTTATTTATAGAGTAAAGTTTGCAATGCGCTTTGCACAGCAATGGTCAAATAAAATATAAGGGGGGAAAAGAATAAAAACCTCCCAAGCGGCGTACAATCTAAAACGACAACATTACATGATTAAAATATCTCTTACATACTGTAATAGTATTATAAAGAAACAAAACTCTGGGTATGGAAATGAAGTGGCAAGCCCAGTTCTAACGATGGTCGTTTGTGAACAAAAGCATTGAGAGCTAGCCTTTCGTGTGTGCAGGAGATGGGACTAGGGTTCGAATCCTGGCTCAGTCATGGAAACCCCATGTGTGTGTGAGAGAGAGAGAGACCTTGGGCAAGTCACACTCTCTCAGCCTCAGAGAGGGGAGGGGGAAAGCAAAAGCAGTAGCAAACCCCCTCTAAAAAGAACGCTTACAAAAAAAAAATAATAATAAATAACAACATGACTGGGTCACCACAAGTCGCAAATGACTTGAAGGCACACAACAGCAACAACCTCTGCATCCACCCCAATTGGGCAGCATCTTGCAGCCACTTCCTGGCCCAAGCACTGAGTGCAAAAGGGAAAGCCTACGTGGAACGCCGAAGCAGCCAACGTTCCACACCCAGTTGTCCGGGGCTTTTTCTGCTGCACGCCGATTGGCTCAGGCGGGAAGGGGAAGGGCGGCGAGAGCCAATAAGCGGTGCGCGCGCGCGCTCTCGAGTCTCTGATCCCGGAAGAGTGGTCGCGCGCGCGCTGGAGGTTCTTAGTTTGCAGCAGCAGCCCCATCCTCCCTGCAGAGCTCCAAGGTGGGGGCGGAGGTAGGTGGTTTGCAGGCTCCGGGTGAGGAAGGCGTGCTCTGCTTGCTTGCTTCTCAGGAGGATGCAGTGACACCCCCAAATCCACCAGACAGGGCTATCTTTATGGGGCCACCCAAAATGCACCAAACACATCATGCACCAAATACATCAGCATGCATTTGTATTTGCACCAGATTTGTTGCTGTGTGTCTTCAAGGCGTATCTGACTTATGGCCAGCCCTAAGGCAACCCTATCCTGGGGTTGTCTTGGAAAGGTTTGTTCGGGGGGGGGGGGGGGGTGGATGGGTGGTTCTCTTTAATTCCATGAAAGTTGGACGTTGTAGCCACATGGATGCAGTGTCCATGTGGGGGGTTGCCATTGCATTTCCCCTGAGGTTTAGAGAGTGTGACTTGCAAGATTGTAGTCTAGGGTAGGGGTCCCCACTAAACTGTGCCCTTTAAGGGACTTTTGGACTTCAGCTCCCAGAAGCCTCAGCCATGTAGACAATTATTATTATTATTATTATTATT
>NW_024802938.1:2719105-2813158 GCF_019175285.1 Sceloporus undulatus
AATAATAATAATAATAATAATAATAATGTATTTATATCCCAGCGGGTTACAGTACATTTCAATAAAACACAGAAATATAGAAAATACACAATACAAATAGTATGGGATTCTGGAAGCTGACATCCAAAAACCCTTAAAGGGCACAATTTGTGGACCAATGGTCTAGGCTATGGCCCCATAAGTGCTGGGCAGGGTTGTTGTTGCTGCAGCTGTGTGCTTTCAAGTCGTTTCTGACTTATTGTTGCAGTGTCATGAGGTATTCTTGGGGTATCATGGGGTTTTATTAGCAAGATATATTGGGGGGGGGGGTGGTTGCAATTGCCATCGCCATCCTCTGAGGTGAGAGAGTGTGACTTGGACAAGGTCACCCAGTGGGCTTACAAGGGTTCGAACCCTGGTCTCCAGAGTCCCAGTCCAGTGCTCAAACCACTGCACCACACAGGCTCCTAAACACATTATACAGTCACCCCTCCTTATCCATGGATTTTTTATCCAGGGATTCAAGCATCCACGCCTTGAAAATACCTTTAAAAAGTATAAATTCCAGATAGCAAATCTTGATTTTTCCGTTTTGTATTAGAGACACCATTTTCCTTTTCCATTATATTTAATGAGACTTGAGCATCCATGGATTTTGCTATCTACAAGGGCCCAATGTACCAAATGCATCCAGCAAGCTTTTGAAGCTGCACTGGTTTCTTCATCAGGCAAAAGTGTTTTAAAAAATACAGGAGAGAAAAAAAATTAGAAAATGACTCACAGAATTCAAAATCATAGCCATGTTAGTCTGGAAACTCTGTAGGCAAAGGTGCTGGAAGTTCCCTTTGTATAAAACAACGATGTTAGTCCCAGGCTTGCATTTTGTCAAGGTGTTGGTGTGATGTTTTGTAGAGGGATCTTTTCTATGCAAGCAGGCCCTCTTCCTCCTGGCCATGTTCACAGAACAACACAACATCACCTCCTTGAGAAAAAGCAGGCCTGTGACTAACATCATGATTCTATATATAGGCCTGTTACAGACAGGCCAAAATAAAGCTGCTTCGAGTCACTTTGGAGGTATGGTATTTCAATGATACATGAGTCCTAAGAGTCTGGAAGCTGTACCAAAGCTGCACTCCAGTCCTTAGGACTGGAGCATGGCTTTGGTGCGGCTTTTGGACTCTTAGGACGCATGCATAATTGAAATACCATACCTCCAAAGTGACTCGAAGCAGCTTTATTTTGGCCTGTCTGTAACAGGCCATAGTTTTTCTCCAGTGTCATTTTTTTAACACCGTTGTTTGATGAAGAAGCCAGCAGAGCTTCAAAAACTTGCAACATGCAAATTATATGTTTTTCGGGCTGTGTGTCCATGTTCTAGAAGTGTTTATTCCTGACGTTTTGCCAGCACCTGTGAGTGGCATCTTCAGAGAATGCTGGCGTGGAAGAGAGTGAGGTATATATACTGTTGGTTGAGGGGAAGGGATTTACATGTTAATCTGTGTATTGTTCTGTTGTTGAATGGCAAGGCCTCAGGGTGTCTATTTAATTAATGATCCATTGTCAGCTGGGAAAACCCCTCACCCTGGGTGGTTTTCATCTGCATTTGCTGGGACCTCAGATGAACCTCACAGACTCCTTTGTAGGCAGAGTGCAAAGAGTCCTCAGGGAGTTTTTATATTGTTGAGATATTACCTGTTTCTCCCACCATCTTCCCTTTTGGAGGTAGCTGCCCCATTGCTGCATTCTATTCGACCTCTAGTAGTTTTAGCTTTGTTTTATTTCTTACAGAAATGGACTTTGAAGCCGTTACAAAGTACTCGAAACTCCATGCCAAACCTCCAGGGCTTTCCCTTCAATATGGGACAGCCGGCTTCCGGACCAAGGCAGAAAACCTCGATCATACCATGTTTCGCATGGGCTTGCTGGCTGTGTTGAGGTCCAAACAGACCAAATCCACCATTGGTGTTATGGTCACAGCCTCTCACAATCCTGAAGTAAGAGAAATTAGTATTTTGTTGAGTGAGAAAAGGGAGGGGATGCAGATGAGGTGTGGCCATGTGGGAACACTATTGCTCCAATGTAGTGTGTAAAGTTCCTGAAACGCCCCCACTGTGTTGATGAGTCTTTGCAAAGAGGGAGAATATAATTTCTCTAAGCTATTTGAACAGATTTTATATTTAGTGAAGCAAATGCACACAAGTTTAGGTTTCACTGAACACAGTAAACATTTTAGACCAAAGGTTGGTCTCTTTTTGGAGACTTAAAGATTGTGTGGCCATCTTTCAAAGATGCTTTAGCTCTGGATTCTTGCACTGGAAGGGTGTTAAATTCCAACTTTGGATGTATGAGTCTGTCAACTCCCATTGATTTCAGTAGGATTCAAGAGCACCTAATATTTTCATTTGGCATGTTTTTCATTTCCTAAATCAGGAATGGGCAGAATGTAGATCAGGATGTATTGGTTAGACTTCTGAATAATTATAGCAGATCTCCAAGGTTTTCTGACTATCAGGAATTTAATGTTTGTTATTTCAAGTCATTTATGACTTATGGCAACCCTAGGACCGTATCATGGAGTTGTCTTGGGAAGATTTGTTCAGAGGAGGTTTGCCATTGCCTTTCCCTGAGACAGAAGGTATGTGACTTGCCCAAGGTCACCCAGTGGGTTTCATGGCTGAGCTGGGAATCTAACCCTGGTCTCCAGAGTAGTAGTCCAACAATCAAACCACTACGCCATGCTTGCTCAGTGAGCAAGGAAAAAAACAACTTCTGTGCTGTGGCTTACCATTTGCTAATGGCTTATCTTTCAGCCTCAGTTTTCTTCCTCTGCATGCTAAGATTATTAGTTGTCTATGGCGGGTTATAGACCGCCACTTTGAGGCGGTCTGCTGCCGCCGCCGCTTGCTCCGTGCGGGAGCTGTAGCAGCCACACCGCGCGGCTCCTGCGCGGAGCAAAATGGAGCTCCAAAATGGAGCTCCTTCTTGCGGCGCCTCTATGACGTCGCGAGGCGCCGCTGGCGCATTCACGACGTCATAGGCGCCGCGACACATTCGGACGCTATGCGTCCGATACGTAAAGATGGCGCCGGCCGTGTGGAACAGCCGGCGCCATATTGTACGGACAGAGTCCGTATTAGACCCAGGGGCGTCTAGAAGAGATGCCCCCTTTTTAAAATGGGACGTCCCAAGTGCCAGTGTGTAACCGGCCTACGTTTGGCCAGGTATTCATTAGAATCCCTGATCCCTCATAACTCCCATTTAGATCTGTCTGTGTTCATATGGTTCATGGAGAGCAGTATACAATTGATTCTGATCCTTGAGAACCACTGTTTTATATCAGGCTCTGGTTGCTAACTCTTGGTGTTCTAGTTGGGGAAAAAACCCAGCACCTGACATCTGTCCAGCCTTACCCTGGGTATGCTACTTTCTGTATTTCAGCACAATTCTATATACATTTACTCAGAGATATGTCTAGTTGAGTTTATTGGGTTTACTTGCAAGGAAAAATATTCATAAAATTGCTATTTTGAACACACTTCAGGATGGCGAAAAGTATCCTTATTCTTCTTCTTGACATCCAGTTGCATTCAGAATCTGCTGTTCATGAAAGGAAATGTTCTTGCAGTCTACAGAAAACTCCATGGCGGGGGGGGGAAGTGTTTCCACTTTGTTCTCAAAATTTTCCCTTGAAGCAGCCCACTCCACTAAAAATGTGTAGCATTTTGGGAGTTTTTTTTGGAGAGGCTGCTGTGGGGCAGGGAAATCAACTCCCAAACCATATTTTGACACACACACACACCCAGCTTCAGTTATCTTTTGAACCATGCTTTCTGTGGGCTACACTACCTTTCTGTTCTAGCCTTTCCTGTCATATCATTCCTTCCTGCTTTCCTGCCCTGCTTAAATCTTCATGGAGAAAGTTAGGCTTATTACTTAGTGACTACATCCAGACCTCTCATTGTGATATTTTTTCTTGTTCCAAGGAAGACAATGGTGTGAAGCTGATTGATCCTCTGGGTGAAATGTTGGCAGCTGCATGGGAGGAACATGCCACACGCTTGGCCAATGCAGAAGAGGAGGAGTTGCAGCGTGTGCTGACTGACATCTGCCGCAAGGAAGCAGTAGACCTCCTGGGCAACGCATTTGTTGTTATCGGCAGGGACACTAGGTAAAGCAACACAACTGATACACCTCTTGAGAAGCAACAGACAACATCAGAACTTGCAAGAATTACTTTTAACTATAGCTTCCAGATACCTTCCCTGATTTCTGGGAATTGTTCAAAAAAGTATCTGTTCCAGACTCTGGACAACGTTCCCGTTTACTAGTACTTCTTAACGGCACAAGAATTGTTATGGAAGATCTATGTACATCTTCCTACATACTTCCTGTAGAGAATAATTGAGTTGGAAAGTATCTCAAAGGTCTTTAAACCCAACCTGCTGGCTTTGAGCAGAAAGTGCTATACTATAGCACACTTCAAAGGTGGGCATTTAGCTTCTACCTAAAATCTATGAGTGAATTGCACTGTTGGAACAGTTCTTGCACCATAAAATTTCTTCCTGATACGTATTCTGAATCCTTTTTCTTGTAATTTGAATCTCTTGGTAAGATGAACTCATTTGTTTCTTCCTTTAAAGCCACAGAAAATAATTTTTCTCAAAGAGGTGGAGTTTATCACACTGGGAGAAAAGACGGATGCTCCCATTAATATTGCGTGATTTGGCAAAGATTATCACACAACATTGCACGCTGTCACTGTCCTGTGAATAAAAAGAAATTATAGCGCTGCTTTTTATTCACAAAAAAAAGGTCACTATAATTCCTCTTTATTCATGGGATAATTGCAGGATATTTGCGGCGTCGCACAACGTTGTGTGATAATCTATGCCAAATCGCGCAATATTGATGGAGCATCCTGCTATGCTCCCGTCTTTTCCCAGTGTGATAAACCGCTGTGATAGCTCTTCTGAGACTGGCTGTTGCGTTGTCTCTTTGTTATTTCTTCAGAAGGGTGGATAAGCCTGGCTGCTTTTCCTTTTCTGTATAGGTCTTGGTCTAGTTTGTGACTTGGGGATGTGTGATGCACTTTTACTAGAATGCAAGTAAGCTCATCTGGGCCTGGTCAGTATCAAGATGGGAGATGACTTGGGAATTCCTTGCCACTCACTGAGTTCCATGATGGAAAAAAGTCTGTTAAAATATATAGTCCACTCACGTGGACAGCAAGCCCAGGGGGAGAATATGGTGAGCATATGCGAACACCACACACAGGAGCACGCTGCCATTAGAATCAATGGGACTTGAGGCTCCATGTTTTTTTCACACATGCGGGGGGTCCGGAACGGAGCAAGGTTGTTTTTTGCTGCTCCAGAGACTAGGACATGGAACAATAGATTCAAACTTCAGGAAAGGAGATTCCATCTGAACTTTAGGAAGAAGTTCTTGACTGTAAGAGCTGTTCAACAGTGGAACACATTCCCTCTGAGTGTGATGGAATCTCCTTCTGTGGAGGTTTTTAAACAGGCTGGATCGCCATCTGTCAGGGGTGCTTTGATTGTGTCTTTCTGCATGGGGGGGGGGGTTGGACTGGATGGCCCCTTTGGTCTTCCAACTCTATGATTCTATAAATTGGACACTTCAAGCTTTGATAAGGGAGGTTTTTATTTATGTTGGGTGTGACATGCATGGCTTCTTCAGTTGTTCATAGTAACCCAGTACTTTTCTAGCTCCTTGGCTACTGTGATATTTTCCCCTCTATAGAAGTAGATTTCATTGGGCTTGCTTTATCAGGCTGAGGATTGTGTTCTGTGTGATGTTATCATCTATTGATATTCACTTGTCAACAAGTAATTTAAGTCAACTTGTGTGTGATATTTGTATCATGCTTCCAACATATGTCTCTTTACTTCTGTGTTTGCATCCAGACCTAGCAGCAAGAAGCTTTCACAGTCAGTAACTGATGGTGTGTCTGTCCTTGGAGGTCAATACCATGGTATGCCTTTTCCTCTTTTCATACAATGTTTTCTCTTCCAAACATTGATAAAGTTTCATTCTAGTCTATAGCTATAGTCTAAAGCTCTTGCTTGAAATTAAGTGAGGAGAAACCATAGTTCCATGAAAGAATGCATTCTTTCCAGTGAAAGACTGGGTCAGAGTCTCTAGGATTTCAGGCAAATCATTGTTAATTAGGGATAGGAATCATGCAACCTTCCAGATTTTATTGGACTGTAGCTCCCAGCATCCCTCACCATTAGTTATACTGGATGGGGCTGATAGGATTTCCATCTTACAGCATGTGTCACGCTTCACCATTCTCAGTCCAGTGTAGAAAATGTTAGACTAGATGGACCAATTTTCTCTTTAGGTGTAAGGTAGCATTTTGCTTTGAAAGAAGACTTTTTCCTGTCTTCTTCAGTGCTCCAAAATACGTTTCTGTGGTCAAATAGCATTGTTTCTTAACTGGTGTGATTTCTTTTTTAAAACTAGACTATGGGTTAGTAACAACACCGCAACTACACTACATGGTCTGCTGTCGAAACACTCATGGCAACTATGGGATTGCGACAGTGGAAGGCTACTATGAAAAGCTCTCCAATGCTTTTGTGGAGCTTACAAAACAGGTAAAAGAATTCTTGTTCTTGGACATTCTGATTCACTTTTTTAAGGCTCTTTACTTAGAAGTTTTTAGAGGAGTGCCTCTCCACATGGAAACCTCCCATGAAGAAACAACAGCAATCTTTTTGTGTGCCGACGCTCTGGAAAGGTGGACAAGCTGCAAAGCCTCTATAGTAAAGAAGGCACATGTTAGGGAAGCTACACCATGGACAAGCCTCTATAGTAGAGAAATGAGCAAAATGAGATATATCCTGGAGATGGGATCCAAGTCTAAACATGAAATTCATTCATTTTTCATATACACTTTATTCACATAGCCTGAATGTAATTTTATACACAATGTTTTTAATAATCTTGTGCATGAAAGTATTGACTGAATGATGAAAAAGCAGGATGAAAATCCAATTTATAAATTTTGTTGCTATTGTTGGAACAAAAATATGAGACTAATTATTGTTAGTAACTTAGAATATTTATATCCCAACTTTCTGCCTAATGGTGGGCTCCTGAGGCAACTGACATTGAATGAAAATGAATGGATGACAGTATGACAATCAGGGACCTTTATGATCAGACATAGCTTTAATGATGGAGCTCTGTCATCATAGATACATCTGCTGGTACCACCCCCCAAAACCTCTCTCTTAAGACAGCTGCACCCCAACTGAAGGGTTTCCAAGATGATAAAGAATGGAGAACTGGGGAATGATTCTCCTGGCCATGGGGTGCATTGAGATTGGCATCTGGAGAGACTCGGGGGGGGGGGGAGAAGACCATTGCTGCAGCTGTTTATTTCATTGCACCCCACCACTGAGAGAATACTGTAGTCATCACTTCCCACTGCCCTGATACACTTCATTTTGGAAACCCTTTGGCTGGAGTACTGTCTGGACTTAAGAGGTAGGTTTTTGGGGTCATGTTCAGTCATTAATGAATTTCAAAAGTTGTGAGATTATAAGTCTAGGTTATGATCCCATAAGTACTGGACAGCGTTGTTGTTGTTATTGTTGTTGTTGTGTGCCTTCAGATCGTTTCTGATTTATTGTCTCCCATGGGGTCATAATATCATGGGGTATTTTGGTGGTGTCATGGGATATTCTTAGCAACACTCAAACCACTACATCACACTATAAGATTGCTTTAAAACACAATGGTCACTTCTGAAAACTGTTGATGGGATGATGATGGAAAATACATGGTGTTTCCAAGGTAGACATCATTGTTGAACTGCACTGGGATGATTTTGTCTTTAAAAAATTCAGTTTGGTGCAACTCTCTTTTTCATTTTTCTCCATTGAGTGTTCTTTCTTTGTTTGTTTTGGCTGTCCTTCCAAACACATGTATTGCTTGTGAAAAGATGGTAGAACTTTTTAAAAATGCTTTTCAAAGAACCAACTTTTGCTTCACTTTTAAAACAGGCTATGAGCCAAAGAGATGGGCATATATCCTTGAAGGTTGATTGTGCAAATGGCATTGGTGCTCTGAAACTCAAAGAAATGGGACGCTACTTCCCTGCGTGCCTCATGGTGCACATAGACAACGATGGGACCAAAGGGAAACTCAATCATTTGTGTGGAGCTGATTTTGTAAAAGTTCATCAGAAGCCTCCTGTAGGTATGTAGAAAGAAATGGATTATCATTTTTACTTGATTCTTTCAAAATAAAGACAGAAATTAAGTTGTTGTTGTTGTTGTTGTTGTTGTTGTTGTTGTGCCTCCAAGTCATTTTTGGCTTATGGCAAGTTTCTTCAGAGGGGGTTTGCCATTGCCATCCTCTGAGGCTGAGAGAGTGTGAGTTGCCCAAAGTCATTCAGTGGGTTTTTATGCTCATGTGGGGATTTGAACCCTGGTCTCCAGGGTCATTGCACCATGCTGGCTCTTTGTTCATGGGAAACCAGATATAAAGGGAAACACCATCATACTGTGACATTTTTAATTCAAAAGACCTTTCTTTCTTCCCTCCAATATATTCAGTCTTAGAAGACGAGAATCTCTCTCGACATTAGGGGGCACAGTATTTCTCAGCCTCATTGGATGGCTTCCCAGTTCTTCTAGTAAGATTCAATTTCAATCAATTCCAGTTGGGGATAAAGTCCACCTTTGGCAGATAGGACCTCATTTCCTTCAGTGGTGGAGTCTGTTGCAGCAAAAAAATAAAATAAAATAAAATTCTTGTGACACTTCGAAGATTAAGTTTTATTTGGTGTTTCGTTTCCTGGACCGTAGTAAAACACTTCACTGGATGCCTTGCTTGGCAGATTATTAAACACATACTGGGTGAACTTTTAATCCTTTTGACCTAGTGATTATAATCACCTAGCTACCCAAGCATGTATATTGGCTGTGCAGATGGAGTGGGGGGGGGGGAATTTTCAACTGGAAGTTACTTTGTGTTTGGATTTGCAGGTTTGGGGTGTGTGTTTTTGCTTTTGGGTGGTTTGGTGATTATGGAACCTGTATCTGTGTGTGTGTGTGTGTAATCTTTATTTAATCATCAGTATAAAACCACACACAATGCTACCTAATAAACAAACCTAAGAGCTATTCAATATAATATAAGGAACCTATTTTAAGGGAACCTATTTTAAATTTTCCCGAATTTTGAATTGGGGTGGAGTGGAATCTGGGGTTTATTTGGTGTAGGTCTGGCCTAGCTTTTGGGGATACTTGCAGCCTGCACGATTGTCACTGCTAATGAGTCAATGTGAACATACCTGAACAGTTGGAGCGTCTGATTTAACTCGTGGATCTGGTTGAATAGCTCACAGTCCCTGACTGCTTAGACCAGGTGAAATTTCTTGGTATTACAAAACTTTACAGAAAATGCACTTTTCTGTTTTATTAATTTTCTTTTTTTGACATAAATGTAACTTCCAAGCCACAACTAACTGAAATCTTATTGGTTGCATTGGGTCTACATTAGATAATATTAACAATAAATTTACAGCCATTTCCTGAGCAGAGGTTTGTACTAGATAATATAGAAGAGAATGAGGAGTCATATTGGAAATAACTAGAGAGAGTAAAAGTAAATTTAAATGGTTCTGTAGAAAACATGACAGATTCATGCTGTGTAGTTAATATATGAGAGCCAGTGTCGCTTAGTGGTTTGAGTATTGGACTGCAACTCTGGAGACCAGTGTTTGATTCCCTGCTTGGCCATGGAAAACTATCGGGTGACCTTGGGTGAGTCACACACTCTCAGCCCCAGAAAATCCCACGATAAGTTTGCCTTAGGGTTGTTATAAGTCGGAAATGACTTGAAGGCACAGAACAAGTTAACATATCCTGTTTACTTTTACTCTCTCTAGTTATTTCCAATACGATTCCTCATTCTCTCTATATTATCTAGTACAAATCTCTGCTCGGGAAATGGTTGTAAGGTTATTGTGACCCAATGCAACCAATAAGACTTCAGTTAGTTGTGGCTTGTAAGTTCCATTTATGTCATTTGGTCCACTCTAGATTTGGACTAACATTGGATTTAACCCTGTCTTGAGATACCTCATATTCAAAACACTGGTCACAAACTCACTCCCTATGAAATTAATGTGTGATCTACATGATAAAATGTTTTGAAATATTAGTGGAAAAATTAAAATTGATTATTTGCTTTGCCTGGAAGCTGGCTAAAACAGAAAACTCATTTCTAGCAATATATCATCCTCTATTCAAACTGTAGGTTTGTCTGAAAGGAATGGATAGATTTTTGCCATGGAACAAGTTGTGTTTTCCCACTGCTGTATTTTAGTTTTTGTTTTTGTTTTTTTTAAAGGACTTGAAATGAAGCCTGGTGAGAGATGCTGCTCCTTTGATGGGGATGCTGACCGAATAGTTTACTACTATACTGATGTTGCTGGCCATTTTCACCTTCTGGATGGCGACAAAATAGCAACCCTAATCAGCACTTTCCTTAAAGAACTTCTGGTCAAGGTATTTAAATTCCTTAGGATCAGGAAGTTGCTGTCTTTCACAGTGTGGTTAAACATTGGCTAGAATCCGGGTTGTGTTCGTGCAATGGTCAGTTATGTTAACATACTGCATTTTTACCTATGCTATGTAGTGTCTCAAAGAAGGGAAGGCTGATTTATTGTGATGATCATATGGCAAAGATGGCTGCTGATGTCTCTAAGGCTGACTTTCCAGGGAGAGCCCCCTGGAAAGGCTGGCTTGCAAAATTGCCTGGGCTGCCGTCTTTGCTGCGATTAATAAGTGGTTGACAGGCCGGTAAATCCTTGCTTCACATGCAAAATCAAATAATTATGGTACTTTTCTCCCTGCTGGGCAAGATTACAGTATTTTATTATTTGTTTGTTTGTTTGTTTGTTTATTGCATATGGATGGGTTTTTGCACTCTCACTTTAATTTTGAAAAAAAAAAAACTTTATTGTCCAAAAATACATAATTTTTTTTGTACAAAGTAAAAAAGTACCTTGAGTTTTTTGGTGTGGAAACACAAGGCTTTTTGCAACCAGTTATGGCATATGTACAGTTATGATCAATTTTTAAAAAACATCAGAAGAGAAAGAAAGCTAAGCAAGCACTAAAACCAAAAAGTTGCTTAAGGACAAATTAATTTAAGTACGGTAGCTGCAAAAAATAATAATCTTTAAGCTTTGTGGAATCAACATGATAATAATAGGGCAAACTGCAGTTGATGGCAATATGTAGCAGAAGGTATGTTCTCACTGACTGCAAATAAAGAAATTTATTACTATTTTAAAATTTCAAGATGTATATTATCTAAAGATGTGAGTGTTTTGAGAGCTTAAGTGCAATGCACTTTCTGTCCCATTGTGAAATGTGGTGCATTTGTAACTGAAACATATAAATTTTGACAGCAAAGCTTTTGAGTGCATGCGGTGGATTGCAGTGTGGGGTATAGACATATGTCTGATTGTGAAAATGACATTTCTCTGTTCCTTCAGGCTGGGCAAACACTAACATTTGCAGTAGTACAAACAGCCTACGCCAATGGGAGCTCTACGTGTTATTTGGAAGAAACCATGAAGGTATTAAATTAGCTGTAACATCTTTGTGCAGAAAAGTCAGTTAAAAATAACCCAAACCTTATTGTTAAGCTCTGCTCAAAATTACTAGGATGAGATATACGTACTGTGCAAATGAATCTTTTAGTAAGCAAGCCTTGTAGTCGGGTGTCCTAGCAAATACTCTTTCCCTCCCATAGTAATTCATTTGTTAAAATCATGATGGATTCTGGCCCTCATAGTCAGAACCCTGGACCCCATGGATATTGATGCTCCAGAGTAACCAACCTGTATGCACTGTAATCTCTTTTTGGATGCATTTTACTTTGTGCTACTGTGCTATGGTCACAAGTTTTATGGCCAAGTGTGAGAGAACCAGGTTTGTTGTGAGTGAGACAGCTAGTCTTTTGTCACTGTCCCTTAGGAAAGGTGGAGTCTCAAACATTTAACATCGTGTATAGACCATTCTGGAACCTGCTGTTTTGTAGTACAGTACTATCCCTTATCCACAGGGGCTATGTTCCTAGACTTACTGCAGTTTGTGAAAATTATGGGTGATGGAAAACCCTATATTTTTGGGGAAAGGTAACCATAAAGTCACGCTGGGGGACCTTCAGATCCCTAGAGAGGTGGTCTATCTAGATATATAGAGGTCATCTAGCATGACTCTATGGACATGGTAAACGAAACTGCAGTTACTGGACCTGTGCATATGGGGGTCATACTTTCTGTGGATAGGTGTTTTGCCAGGTGATACAGAGCAGCTGTCCAATACCATTTGCAAAATCCACAGTATTGAAATGGCTGCTACAAAAACATACATCAAGGCAGAGTTTGAAAAAAGTCCCTTTTTGATGACAACTTCCAGAATTCCACAGCTTGTATCTCATCCCAAAAAGGAACTGTTTCAAGGCTTCAGCTACCAGGGGAGTTTTCTTGCTTGACTATGTCACCAAGAACAATGGAAACTTTTCTGTTGTTTTCTTAGATATCTTTCTAGAATTTTGGATTGTGTCTCTTGGGGCAGCAGTCACACTACTTTAAGTTGTGCATTCTTTGTCCCAGTAAATCCTCCCCGTTAGGGGGGAAAAACCTCCCTATATGGAATAATTACAGTTGATCTTGGTCCTGGGCTCCTTGCTCTCAGTATTGATGCTGGGTTCTGGGGGCAAAATTGTAGACTCCACTCTTAGACTGTGTGTGTGTGGTTTTCCTGTCCTAGGTGCCTGTCCACTGTGCCAAAACAGGAGTGAAACACTTGCATCACAAAGCTCAAGAGTTTGACATTGGAGTTTATTTTGAAGCAAATGGTCATGGCACAGTAAGTGTTTGTTCTAAATATTTTTAACTGTCTCAACAGAAGGATTCTAGGGAGGTATGACAGAGTATGAATAAGGATATACAGATTGAGTCTCCTTTATCCAAAATTTCAATATCTGAAGTACTCAGAAATCCAAAATTGTCTGCCTGGGTGGCTGAGATGGTGATACCTTTCCTTTCTGATGGTTCGTTGTAGAGAAACGGTGTTTCATGTACAAAAATATTTAAAATATTGTGCATAACATTACCTTTGGCTATGTTTATAAGGTGTATAAATTACCATATATACACAACTATAGGTTGACCTCATGTATAAGTCAAGTGCAAATTTAGAGGCCAAAATGATGGATTTTGATATGAGCCATGGACAGGTCAAGTGTAAAACTTGGAGGCCCCATCAGTGTGTGTATGTGAGTAGCAAGAGGGAAGCAGCAATCAGTATGAGACTTCAGTGTTTCAGCCTTCAGTCCTCAGACAGTGAAGTGTGTGAGTGGGAGAGAAACAAATAGCAGTCAAATCAATCGCCAAGGACTATCTGCTTGGCTCAGGATGGAAAGAAACTACATGGGGAAATCTGAAAGAGTTGTTATCACATTACCATCCCAACCTGTAACTAAATCAACCTAGGATTTCGGGGTCAATTTTGGGGCATGGGTTTTTAGACGTATAGACATATACGTTATATGAATTACATTATTTAGATTTGGGTCTTATCTCCAAGATATCTATTATGCATATGCATATATTCCAAAATTGAAAAAACTCCAAAATCCAAAACACTTGTACAGCACTGTGTAAATTTACAGCGCTTTATAAATAAAGGTTAATAATAATAATAATAATAATAATAACAACAACAACAACAACAACACCTGGTCTGAAGCATTTCAGATAAGGGAGGCTCAATTTGTTATTATGAAAACTGAGCCTATGATATCTCACTTTCTGTCTTCCACTTCATGCCCAAACTTGAAGGTCCAAGAATAAAACAAAGAAGATTAAATAAACAATGCTCACGTTGACTTACATCTGGTGTCATGCTGGTGCATGCCCATAAGTCTGGTGGAACTCCCCTTCTTTTCTGTTTGTAGTCCTCAGTACTTCTCAAAACCTGTCTCCTCATGGTTTCTCACATCAACGAAGCTGGTTTGAGGGTGCTGCAGATGAAAAGAAGATGTGGTCACTCCTGCCAGCTTCTACTGGCCAATCTGCTAAATCCTGGCTTTTGTACATTACAGTATTTTTCTCTGCCTCCACCCTGCCAATATGAGCTTTACCAATTATTTCTGCTTTTCTCTCTTGTATTAAGGTGTGTTTTTCTGTATCAGACTTATCAGTTCCTCTGGTCATTCTGTGTCAATGACTTTCAGATAATGACTTTGAGATTTTGACTTAATTTGTTGGCTCATCCAATAAGTCAAATTGTAAGTTGGAGTGAACAGATAAGTGGATTCTGCTGCACTTGGGAATAAGCAAATGTGGCACCTTTAGTAGATGAAAAGAAGTGTCTTTGGGTAAGATCAAGGGAAAAATTTCATAGAAATACAGTGCTGTGTTTTCAGAATCAGGATAGATCTGGGTATTAGATTCTAGGAACAGAGCAGTTTGTAGCCTCCTGCATTACCCTCTGTACTGGCCTGTACAGCCAATGTTGAGGGATGATGAGAATTGTAGTCCAACAGCATCTGGAAGGTTGCATATTTTTCTATTCTTTCACTAATTCTTGCTAGAGATTTCTGTAGTGGCTGAATGGAAAGGAAGCCAAAATATTTGGAGTTCTGATTCAGTGACATTGTTTGATGGCATAGAAAGGCAACTGCACCAGATTTTCAATTCTGCCTCCACCATCTCCGGTGACCTGCACACGCATGTTTTTGTGAAACTGGAGGTAACTTGTCACTTCTAGTTTTGCATTTGCTTTTGTCTGCTCAGGACCATTTTTTGTAAGGATTAGGAGGTTGTGGGGGCAGAATGAAGCAAAACTACTGCATTTTCAGAGCCTTGGGCTGTTGGGGGGTGTTTTAGGACAAAAATTACACCATGTGTTCCTTTTAAAGAAAAATTCCCCATTCCTGGGCACTTTGGGGATATCTCAAGGAATCTGGGAGAGTGTAGTAAAGGAGGGTGGGAGCCACAAGGGTCCTGCAGGATGCACTCCCCCCCTCCCCCATCGCTAGTTTGGAGATAGGATCTTTTACTTCTCATGAGATATAAATAAAATCTACTGTTTCCCTTGTTTCTGTACCCTGTGTAACTTCATTTCAATTTAATGCCATTACTGGTTGATGGAAGGAGTGGGAAGCATGTGTACCGCCAGATGCTGTTGGACTCCAAGATCCAGCATTCCTCACCAGTGGGTATCCTGGTTAGAGCTGTTGCCCCACCCCCACCCCCTTACTTAATTGTGATGTAGTTCTTTAATGGGTTCAGTTTGGGCATTTTGTGTGCTTGTTTGGAGCAGCAGTCCTGAGTTTCTCTAGCAACCTCAGACTTCCTATCTATGAAGCAAGCACCTCCCTTTGGGACAGATGTTACATGATGGTGCTACTATCTCCATTTTGTTCCTTCTGTGCACTGTGTATGTTTATTTTTTTCCTCCAGGTGTTGTTCAGTAAAGCTGCAGAACAAAAGATAAGATACCAGGCAAAAGAGGAGAAAGACAACCGAAAAAGAGAAGCTGCAAAGATGCTTGAAAACACAATTGACTTGATAAATCAGGTAAGAATTGCAGTGTAGAATCAAACATTTAAGGCTGCAGTTAAACAACATCTGGAGGGTTGTACAGTTCCCACCTGTTGGATTAGACAGATGCTCATGGCTAACTTGAGTCCCATTTATTTCAGTGTGTCTCCTCCAAGCATGACTAAGGATAGTTTCTGGCAAGTTGTTCTGAATTGAGGAACTGCACCCTCTCCATTGGCCTTTCAAACTTGCTGGCGAGGGTTAGGGTTCTTCCTGGTGCATCATTTCAAGTGGCCCTGAAAGCTGTAGTTGGGTTTTGGGCAGGAGAAAGTCCTCTCATGCTACTACAACATTGGATTTAGATTTGGATCTGGATCTAACCTAAAGACGATGGTACTTCTCAGGTAGCTAATGAACTGGAATCACCTGCAGCATGCATGAGGTATAATTGTACTGTTTGCAGCACAGTATGCTGCCTTCCTGGACCTTCCAGCCTTTCTTAGAAGGGTTATTTGAGGCAGGCTGTGTGTGTGTATGTGTTGGCTCTGGCAGACGAATGGGAGACCATCAGGCAGAGAGATGCAAGCAGAATTCCAGTGGCTTGCCCCAATTCAGTTCAGGTTTAATCCAGTCGTAAAGGTTTTGTTGAATGGCCTCTTGATCTTTTGTAAATTGAATGGTAATGGTGGTAGAGATTAACTATTTAGACAGTCTCAAGAGCATGGTTTTAATGACCAGTATTCCCAATTCCCTTTGCTGTTTGCACTTAAGGTTTGACTAGGACATCATAAAGGAAGTATCAGGCAGATTTCTGTATGACCATTTCATACTACGTAACACTGTAACAACATTGCTGTATAGTGGTTTCCAGCCAGACCTCTGGCCCCTGCAAAACTCCACTTACTGGTAAACAATCACTGGTATTAATGGAAGTGCATTCCCTTGATAGAGAAGTGACTCCCTGACATTCCCATACCCTCCCGTGAGCAATCTCTGGCATGACAAGAAGAAGAAAGACCTCTCTCACAATAGGAGGTGGGAATGTCAGGCAGCTGCTTCTCGATCATCAGGGGAATGTACCCCCATCGATCCCAAAGGCTGTTTACCAGTAAATGTGATTTGGGGTCTTTCACAATCCCTACTTAGACCCTAAACTAGAGGCTACGAGACTACGGAGACTGTGAATTTGTAGTGGTTACGAATTCATAAGTGTAGGTTAATATTCGTAACTGCCACCAGGATTCTGGCCATTTTCTGTTTTGTTTTGTTCCTACATTTTGGAGATTTCCTAGGACAGAGTACAGTATGGAGAGTTTTGTGTCAAGTCATGGTGCTGAATGTCTGTTGGCTCTGCCTTTTGACTTCAGTAAAATCTCATTGGTGCCAGTAGCTTCTCTGCCAACTTTCTGTGTTAATTTGTTGTTCACGCCTCCATCAGAAAATTCCGTCCTATTCCTTCAGAGAGAGAAAAGCAGACATTTTCAAGGTTTGCTGTAGAAATTTTAAGGTTCCAAAGTAGGAGAAGACAAAGTCAGTGTTGGGTGAGAGTGTGACAACATTCCATAATGAAAAACTGAGTGACCAAAAGGAGCTACTTTTCAAAACAAATAAATACTTTTTGGTAGGTTTTATTCTTGGAGGTTTTCAGTATGACCAAAATTGGCTCCCCTAATTCAAGGCTTTAGAAGTACAACAAAAGCTGGATTTAATTAGCTGGTGGTTCCTTTATTCTTGGTGAATAAATTGAGGAAAGTGTCAAGGCCATATGGGAAATTAATTATATTGAAAACAAAAATTATCCAAATTGAAACAAGAGACAAGACTGAAGAGATATCCTAACATATTGAGTTATTATTCTAATTCCAGTTATACTGTATTGTGAATTGATGAGCTGAGGGAATAATACTGCACATGCTTAAAAGTGTTTTTATATAGAAATAAGCTCTTGTGTGGAAGAGAAGAATCTGGTGCTCAGCTATGTATGAGTGTGTGAATTTCTCTTGCCAGTTTGTTTTATCAAGATGTACTTGAGAACTTCTCTGAGTTAAATCTTGAAAAGTTTGCATCCTGTTTCTACTTAAGAGAACCTCTCTCACATGACACTTCCAGCTCCTTTGGAGCAAAGAAATGATGAAGAAAGTGGGTTTGGCCTGCAGGCTTACCTCACTCTTGGAATTGGTTTCTGCTGGAAACAAATTGTCAAATATAAATGAAGCAGTGTCATTGCATAGCCTAACCAGCTGCTCCTAGTGAGCTTCTCTCACTAGGCAAAACCTTTGGGCTTCATTGAATTGATGGATGTCATTATTATTATTTTTAAAGACAGCATTTAAATGATGTTTGGTACAATAATAAATTGTATTTTTAAAGGTTGTACGCCACTTTGATTGTGATAACAAAATGTGGGATGTAAATTGAAGTTTTATTTGTTTTTAAAACATGTCTCTGTTTTCATATTGAGCTGGCTTAGACACTGACCATCTTCATTATTCTTTGATTGGCCGAAAGGTGGATTTAGGGAAATGTTCAGGTTTTGATTTTTGTTCACAAAGCTAGCAAACTATGCCCATGGTTTGTTTGAAACAAGCCATACCCAGAGCATTATACCAAATGGTAGTGTTATTTTGTTTCAGCAAAACATAGCCATGATAATTCATAGCTGGGTGTTCAAATGTAATAGGAAATTGAGGTAAACACAAATGGACATAGCAGCTTCTAAAATCCTTGGTCCCGCTGAAGGAACAGAGCACATGGTGAAGTGTAGAATTGTTCCTTATTCATGCTATGATAAGCCATGATTATCTGGCTGTCTTATTCTTTGTATACACCCAGACTTTTTTCTATGCAAACCAGAAGGGATAGTAGGCCTACAGATTGAACACTTGCAACAATAAAATTTTAAATTCCCAAATTTAGGAATCAATACTATCAGCTGACATGAAATTTGCCTCTGCCAGCTGGGATTTCTTCCCATTTTCTCTTCTCTGTATGTCCTAGACGGTTGGTGATGCCATTTCAGATATGCTGTTGATTGAAGCCATTTTGGTTTTGAAGAACCTCACAGTAGCACAGTGGGATAGCATGTACACGGATCTTCCTAATCGGCAACTCAAAGTTAAGGTAAGTGAGAAGCCCACACCAGATAGAAATGCCACATGTGACCCACTAGTATGGTTGCTCTCCTGTTTGCATGTGGGCATAATGCAGTAATTGAGACATCAAGGCATGTGGTTATCATCTGTTGCAAAGCGATGGAAGGATGGAATCCATTCTGGAACTTTGGGAGCCTGGATCTTGTCTTCAGTGCATCCTTAAGTTTTCAATTGAAGTATGAACTTCAGTTGGAGCAATTTAAGTATGAACTATTCCACTATGGGGCTTATAATAGAAATTGTGATCTGGAGATCTGGGAGTTTGTGAAAACAGTCCAGAGAATAACACAACATGACCCAGTAGCTGAAGCAATGAACACCAAGAAATTAGGTCTAGGAGCATGACACAGAGGACATAGGACATGGCCATTGATAACAAACAGATAGGGAGGGAAATCTGGCACAAGTGACAACCTAACAGGGTACTCCCCTGGGAGCAAGTCCTATCGGCCTGTTACACACTGCCAAAATAAAGCTGCTTCGAGTCTCTTTGGAGGTATGCTGTTTAAATGATGCATGGGTCCTAAGAGTCCGGAGGTCGCGCCAAAGCCACACTCCATTTCTAAGCACTGGAGGGCAGCTTTGGTGCAGCTTCCGGATTCTTAGGATGCATGTATCATTTAAACAGCATACCTCCAAAGAGATCCGAAGCAGCTTTATTTTGGCAGTCTGTAACAGGCCATCGAATGCTTAATTAGCACTGTATCAGATTGCAGTGTTAGCATTTTACAGAGTGCTGCCCCCAAATTAGGAATAAACATTTTAATCTTTGTTCTTTCTTTTTGAATGCCGTAAAAACAGTGGAATATTTTAAGAGGCAGAGCCTATAGGTTTCGTTAGAGCTTCAACAGGCCATCCTGTGTGGCTTTTATTTGCTTGGACTTATAGGTTGCTGATAGACGAGTCATTGACACGACAGATGCTGAAAGGCGAGCAGTGACACCTCCAGGATTGCAAGAGAAAATCGATGACCTTGTCAACAAGTTTCAGTTGGCTCGAGCCTTCGTTCGCCCGTCTGGAACGGAAGATGTAGTCAGAGTCTATGCTGAAGCAGACACACAGGTCAGAGCCTTACCAGCAATGTACATGGGAAGAATGTTGTTGAGTCCATATTGTACATTATGTTGCAGTCAGCATTTAAGGTGGTTTTATCACCTTCCTACTTCTCACTGAGTTTATACAGGAAAGGTCTCAGTAGTTTAGATAATTTGGCCAGCAGCCTGCATCACACTGTGAACCATAAGGCTTTGGCTGCATATTTTCACTGGACTTCCTCTTGTGTCTCCACTACTCTACTTTAGCATCCTGTTACAGGGAGACACTTCGGTGATCCTCAAATGAAAGAGAGGGAGAAGTGTGCTAAAAAAATTAAATCTCTATATAGTCAGTTTTACCAATCTCCTTTTCTTCTTGACTTTCAGAATATAACTGTGGGTAGACATGATTGCTGAAATTCTGTATCACCTTTTACTTAGTATAACTTTACGTATATTTAGCTAAGTAGAAGGCCTAAGAAACTGTTAGTGAGTTGAGAATATGCATATTGGGACACCAGCAAGAGTGGGTGATGCAAATTGGTGCATTAAGTGCATTAGGCACTTTGCTGGCTCTGCTATGTAGTGACATAACAGCAGCCCTCAACTGCATATAGATGTTACAGAATGGACCAATTCTAATTCTTGCATACCTAAGCCTGCTAACTTAGATGTAATTCCCATACAGGATTGCAGCTGGTATTTAAATACACTTTTGCAGGTAATTTTTCCCCTAATAAATACAGGTTGCAGCTGCATAGTGACTGATATGTGTGGAAGGGGGGGGGGGGGTTAGATAATGCATAATGGGGAAAATGGCTCCTTCTGAAGTTGCGCTTGAGGAAACCTTTCCTTATGAGTAATTATTTTGATTTGCTTTATTAGACAGAAGGAATGGCATTAGTGTAAATTATATACTACTCTTATCTACCACTCTTTAAACAGTGACCACCCTTTAACCAATGAAGTAGAACTTACGTTAGAATGAAATATTCACTGTAGGCTTTTGTCTACAGTTTCTGGGTACCAATTGACCACAGCATTCTTTTCACTTTGAAGCCTTTTAGGATTCTTAAGATGTGGCATATTAAACTGCAGGTCTTAAAAACAAGATTATCACTGATTCCAGACTTTTCTTCTCTTCATTTCTAGGAGAATGCAGATAACCTTGCTCATGAAGTCAGCCTGGCTGTCTACCATTTAGCTGGGGGTGTTGGAGAACCACCAAAGGCTGTAACGTCATGATGTGCGCATTGTAAAGTCGAACCTTAAATTGTCCATTGTGGCCTTTTTATTACTTCACATTTCCTATGTTAAATCTTTCCTAGTTGAAACTCTAAGATTAAATTTTGATTAATAAAAATGAAGCTATATTAGAAATAGGTTGCTGCTGTCATTTATGTAACAACATTCAGTTACTGCTACCTTTAACTCTAAATGTCAGATTTAGAGTGTAATGGATAATCATTGGCCTGTTACAGACTGCCAAAATAAAGCTGCTTCGGGTCTCTTTGGAAGTATGCTATATAAATGATGCATGGGTCCTAATAGTCCAGAGGTCGCACCAAAGCCACACTCCATTCCTAAGCACTGGAGTGCAGCTTTGGTGCAGCTTCCGGATTCTTAGGGTGCATGCATAATTTAAACAGCATACCTCCAAAGAGACCCGAAGCAGCTTTATTTTGGCAGTCTGGAACAGGCCATTATCACCTTAAAAGAACTTCCCAACAAGAGCTTAATTTGTCAGAGCAGTCTTCCTCTTCAAGAAAGAATGGTGATTATCAGATGGGGAGAAAATTGGAAGTGGGGAGGCATACTCCCAGCAAAGTGCTGAAGATTTTCAGACGTTGCGCTTATCGAGGCCTTAACCCATGAAGAACCAGCAATGCTCCAGCAACAAACCATTCATGTGACTTCCCTGTGGTTTGTTCCTGGAGCATTGCTGGTTCTTTATGGGTTAAGTCCTGGATAAGCACGGTGTGTCTCAAAATCCTCAGCACGATTGTGCTACTTTGCCAGGAGTATTTCTTTTACTCCCGACTTTTCCCCCATCTGATAATCTTGAATGTGCCTGTTTATGCCCTTTTCTAACTTTTATAAAGTTAGCTCCTCTCTCAAGTTGAAGCAATCCTTAAGATTACAGTGGTGTTTCACAGCAACCCGTTTTCCTTCTCCCTCTAGCAGTAAACCAGTGTGAGAAGTTATGTTGCTTTCCTTTGCTGGTCAGATGTGTTCCACAGTACATCTAACCTGTATTATGGCAAAAGAGGGCACGCAACAGAGTGGTATTAAAAAAAAACTGACCACATCTCCAGTGCCTTCATTTGGATGCATTTTGGCCAAGAGATGCCATGACTTCTATGTATCAATATCGCCTTTTCCTTTAACAAAGCAAAACACTTGAGATAAATGCTAAAATTTCAACAGTGCTAACAGAATATATCAGTTTCTAAACTGAAAAAACATGGGTTTGAATCACTGAAAACAATGCTGGGAAATATGGCCAGCATCTTGGTAGTGACATACTCAAGTCCAATATACACCTGTATTTGTGGGGAGAGGGTTGGTCCTGGTGGAGCTTGGTATGCTCTTCTCTACAAGAGAGCCCAAACTTTTTTGGGCTCTGATCCCTCTACAGAGTTGACAGGAGAGATGTGAGGCAAGATCCTGCATGGGAGACATGTCCTGATCCAGCCTCCTATAGTCCACCTCAAGAGCCATGCAGCTTTGCTAACCAAAGGAGTTCTGATGTACTAGAAAGTGGGACTCCAGATGATGCATCCAGCCTCCTCACCCACGTGAGCCACAGTGTGCTAAGCCAGGTGGGTTTTAGTGGGCATTTGCAATCATAGCAATGGTGCTATGATTACCAATGAATAGCACTCCAGTGTGTTCACCTTATTTAGGTACTTGTTTGAACTTGCACAAGCATTAGCAGCCATGCCAAAATTTCTGACCAGTCCAAGTTCAGAAAAATTGTTCCCTTAACAATGTTGTATAAGTTTTTAGACATAAATACAGACACAACTAGAAAAAAATGTGCAACTTGTATTGTAGATTCTTAAAGACAGACCTCAAGATGACAAAAACAAATGTACCATAAATATTAGGCACCATAATCAATATGAGCCAATGATATTTAAACTTCATTCAGGCTACATCCAGAACTTATTTACAGGGATTTAAATTAAATACATCCTGCAGTATATTTTACATACAAAGTATGAAAAAGAAACTATACACTGGAAGGATGGAGTGGTTTCATTTGAAGATAACATTATAGAAGATAAACATTTTGCCACTTGAGCCTCATGTCTTTATGACCCCTTCCAGAAAGTCCTTCTCCACCATCTCTTCAATTTTCTGTCTCGCTTTGCTGGAGAATGTCTTTTGGTTCTCCATTTTCATGTCCTTGTTGGGGAAAGAGTTGGGGTAAAGCATGGGGCTCCCTGAATGGCCGATGCTTCTGCTGGTGACTTTGCTGTTAAAGACTTGGCTCAAGACATTGAAGAAAGGCAGTAGCTGCTCTATGGTACGGACGGCACAGATGGTCAGGAGCAAGTGACCGGGTTCCCAGTTTAAGGTTTTCCCTGAGCTGTCCTCTTCTGGATTTTTCTGTAAATACAAGAACAAGGATCAAGATTTCATAATTTTACATTCTGCCATAGTGCCCAAGAAACACAATAAGATCATTGTGTGGGAAATAAACAAAAACATGTTAGAAAATTTTGTTTTCAGTAGTCTGGTTTTGTTCAATAGAGTCCAAATTTGTCCAACAATGACATATAAACTTGGCTTATCTTACCAGGGAGGACAGGTCTAAAAGCAGAGCGTCTCATTTGCTGTTATCTTTTGTATCAAAACAACACAGCTCTTCACACATAGCCTCAAGTTGCACTATGCACGCACAATGAATTTTGTGGGTAATGTGTAACAAGTATATCCAACAATGTAAGCAGAGTTCTAAATGCGGAAACATACTAAGTTCAAAATACATTGCAAATGTACAATGTAGATTGATTTGCCTAATGAGATATCAGTCATGCACACTGAGTATTTACCCAAATATGTTGAACTGTGTTGGTATTCAGTATGGTGCTCCATACAGCAACAATATCTCTGTTAGTAGATATTCATGTTACACTATGCTACTTTAAGATGTGTAGAGATAAAAAGAAAGCATCTTGAGGGTTGAATCCATTTCTCTGCTATGAATGGATATTCATTCCTTTGCCAGAATTATAAGTATCAACAACTTCAACCTAGCTAATATTTCAGTCATGTTGTAGGTGGAAAGAATATACACATATGCACCTGCTAGATATGGGTCTACGAACATGATGGAAGTAAAATATGCATCACATGACCCAGTTTTCTATAGGCATTTCAACAGTAGAGAATAACTATCCTAAGAAACAAAAGTTGCCTACCTTGGCTCTTTTCCGAAGTAATTTTGCTAATCGCACCACATATGGTTTGAATTCCCTTTGATGTGTGCCTTGCCTCCTCACTTCCAATCCTGAATCATCAGAAGCTTCTGGAATGAAGGCCCACCGATACCTGTGAAAGAAAAGTGAGGCAAATTCACCATTGGAATATGCATTCTACTTTTCAGCAGATGTTTATATGCATGTGTACATATCGGCATATCATGAATGATCTCAATAAACAGACCAAACGTACAGAGAGGGGGAAAAAACATGATCCGTAACTCATCTCTAACATTTTAGCAAACAGTTTCATAATTGCCACCTCTAAGTAGTAACTTTTCTAAATCAACACCTGCCGCCCCCCACCTTCCTGACAACTTCTTCCAGGCCTCAATTGTACCTTTTGTTAAGTTACAGTAAGTGGACTACGGGTACTATATTCCTAACTATGGCCATGTGGCCAATAGTAGTCATAGCCCCAAACACCTGTAGGACATCATACTGGGGAAGATCACTATAGCTCCTGGGCAACATCTATGGGTGTGGTTACAGACACATTTATTAAGATGCGCCATATAAATCAGCCCCACTTCTGACCATGTACAAATTTGTTTTTACCAAGTTTTCATCAGTACCAGGTAATATGAAGTACTGCTTCCTGTGGAGCTGTGTTCATCTATGTCGCACTGTTTTGGCTGTAACAGATAGGGCTGGTAAATCTGTGTGACCCTCCAAATATTGGTGAAGCACTATTCCTATCATTCCTCCCCACTGACCAGGCTGGAGTTGATGAGAATTAGAGTACAACATCACCTCCAGAGTTCAACAATTACAGCTTTACCAGTATACTGAAGCACAAAGAAAAGAGACAATTAGACTGGAGTAAAGAGCATCTTCCCTGTCCTCACAAAGAAATGATCTTTGAAAAACAGTGTCAGAGACAACACAATTCTCTCACATCCAGATGTATCTTTAGTACATTGTGGCTTCTAGCTAGACCAATTTACTTACATCTGAAACTGAGGCAGATTTTCAGAGGGTAATGCCAGGGCTAAATCCAGAAATTTACACGCAGACAAATAAAGATTTAACCATCTCTGGCTGTTGTAGGATGTGGAAAATCCATTGCCTCCCGTGTATGTGGTCTCCAGACCAGCCACAGATGGGCCCAAAGTTCTACAATTTGAATGAAGTTAAGAGATTATTCTTAGGTATAGTCACAAATTAATGCTGCCAAATTAATAAACAAAGTGAGCAAGGTACTGATCCATTCTTGGCTCACCTAGTGTTTAGAAGCTATGTACATATAGAAACCAGCAGAAGGCATGTTAGAAAAAAAATTATCAGCATGCAAAAAGGACAGGCTGCATACCTGTAACTGTAGTTCTTCAAGTGGTCATCTGTGAACTCACCCATTTGTGTGAGTCACAGAGACTATGAAGAAAAATGTATGTATCTATCAATAAAAGAAGGGGAGATAATCTGAATGTTGTGATGGGCAGTGGCAAAGCCAATTATCAATGTTCTTAATATTTGGACTTCAAAACAATCCCTTCTCTAAATTGAGACATAAGCAAAATAAAGTGAGATGATGCACATTTTGCAACCAAGTGTCAAAAAGCAATCACATTACTGTACTTCAAGGTTGCTTTCCTACTACTTTAGATCACAGAAAACTCTTCTTCAGGGAAAAGAGATTTCTCTTCAAATGTCTGTGTGCACCACTCCACTAATTTTTTCCCCTCTTTGTTTGTAAATTCAGTTTGAGACTTGTTGGTTCTGTTTCATTTTCATATGAACTCCATGCTCAAAATGTGTGTGAGAGCATGCAGAAGTCTAACAGTTGAAAAGAAGGGGCTGGGATTCAAGACCCAACTCTGATGGGAGCCCAAGGAGATCTGAGAAAAAAGAAGCTCCCTGCTGATGCATTCAATGTGGCAGTGAAGCAGGGATGAAAGATCTATACAGAATCTGTATACTTTTGGCCAGGGAAGAAGGAAAAGAGGAATGCAAGATTGGGTAGCTTCTATCATAGTTGTAAATGTCATCATATACTGGCAACAATCACAGGAAATTCACCAGAGAAATTATTTTTTGAAGCTTTGCTGTCTGAATAAGAAGGTTTGTGAAATGGTGCAGTTGAACTGATGGCACAATATCAGATATTCATTAAATGAAACAAATAATTTGTTTATTGTTGCTTATCATTAGCACAGATTATGTTGCTGTTTTCATAGACTAAAAACCTTTCTCTAAATGATTAGTATAAAATAATGACTGTATAATATAGAGCAGAATATCACCCATCACTCACAGATGAATCTGCAAAGAGAAGCTGGCATTACCTTGAGATATCTTCATCAGCTGTGAGTTCTTGTTCCATTAGTAAAAATACTTGGACCTGAAAGACAAAAATGTGACTTTTTAAAAAAAGTTTTATTTTTAAGGACAAAGGTAATTTAAAGAAAGAAAAGTCAACTGTCATGTCAGCTGCCTCTCAGGCCACCCATCCCACACCTATAGCAGAGTAGGAACAATTTCCTTGGGTACTAGGCCAGATAAGAGCGGCAATCATCTAAATGATGCAATTTATTTATTTATTTAAGTACTGTATATATTTTCCTTTTCTCCCAATAGGGGACCCAAGCTGGCTCACAATATGAGCTAAAACAAAATACAATTTAAACAATGGATATTGTAAGAGATTAAAGCTTAAATAAACTACAGTATCTTATTTAAAAACTTTAATTTAAAAGGCTGTTAAAAAGATAAAAAATATAACACACCCCAATGAAAAGACCTTCTGTATCAAACAGTTAGGTCTGAGTAAATAGTCTTTGCCTGCTGGCAGATATTCCCTCTTCATACTACTTCCCTCCCTGCACAGTAGTCTCAATCCATTCATACCACAGCAAGGATGAAGCAGCAAAACAGCTTTGTAAAAAAGGAGATTTAGGTATGCATCTTCAGAGAAAAAGAAGACAGAAAGCAGTGGGTTCTCCCATAGCAAGCACTAAGGAATTTGGAGGTCTCTGAAAATTCAAGCTTTGCCAAACTTAAGCAAACAGATGCCACAAAATGGCATTGAGACAAGACCAGTAAAGCATGTTTTATACTCTTGGTCTTGTACTAACTAGGTGGGGATTGCTTGTCGTCTTGACGTTCTGCCTTATAGCTGTAGCATGCCCACCCAGCATAGTCAATTGTAAAGTAATGTGTGTTGTACTCCAAACTGCCTTGAAGGCTAAAGGTTTTGTATCCTGAGTCCACAAACGCTTATGCTAGAAATTTCTTCTTCCCAGTTAGTCTTAAAGATGCTGTTGGTTCCTTTATGTCTTTATATTTATTCAATTAGCGGACTTCAACTGAATTTAGGTCACAGTTGTTGGTGTCAGGTACCTTAAAAATAACTACATTTGTGTTTGTTTTACATTTAATCACACAGAAACAGAATGCAATGTGAACAAGAGAAGAGAAGAAAGGATATCTTAGAAAGCTATAAAACTCTACATTAGAAGAAAAGCTAAGCAACAGAACTTGTCATGCAATGTATGCTATGCAATGAAGTAACTTTTTAAAAGTTACTCCAGGCTCTAAATGTCATTTGCAACTCACCAATTCTGTGATCATGGTAGGCCAAAGTGAGGTAAGGTGCTGTGGAGACATTCTTAAAAGCAAAACTCGGAAAAACAGAAACACTTGAGAATGGAGGGTGGGCACTTGGGGCAGACGGAGACTTTCGACCAGCCTTTCTGAAACAGGAAAATCAACAAGGAACCATCAGTTCAGAACTCTACTGAATAAAAGAGTTGCAACCACATAGAAGAAATTTTATTCAAAATCCAAACAAAATGCTTTTTGGACAATTAATTACTGATTAAAATATACAATCCTATCTTTATCTGTATGCTCACAGATGCAAATACAGTCAGCCCTCCATATCCACAGATTTTGTATCCATGGATTCAAGCATTCATGGCTTGAAAATATTTTTTAAAATTATAAATTCCAAAAAACAAAACTTGATTTTGCCATTTTGTATAACGGATACCATTTTACTATGCCATTGTGTTTAATAGGACTTGAGCATCCACGGATTTTAGTATCCATGGGAAAGTCCTGGAACCAAAGCCCAGTGGATGCCAAAGGCTGGGGAATACATATTAGAGAAGTTCCGGATTTTGTAGCACAGTGGGATGAATTTAGGCATACCTATATATAGAAGAGACCCAATGAAATCAGTGGATCTTCAATTAGTCATGACAAAATCTGGATCCAGCTCAAGGCAGGTTGCCAGAGAAATACTAACACAGCCTACGTATGATTCAGAATCAATTGCCAAGAGATTTTTGTTTGCTTTGTAAATTAATAAGCCATCAATAGTGTTTTGCCCAAAGCTATATGAGCAGATTTCATCTCATGAAATGGGGCTTTCTTGTTCTTGCCTCATTGATGCAGCCCCATTCCCCCCCCCCCCATGTGCTCCAGAGGGGCCTTCAGGGCAGATCTGGGGACACATGGGCAGTTGCAAGGTGTTGAAAGAATCTGCTTCAGGACAAGTGTCCATTCTGCTTGTGAATGAACACAGGATGATACAAGCCATCTTCTCCCAGAGCAAGGAAAAAGCTCTTATTTACCTTGTATATCTGGAAGATATTTCTGGTATTGGTCCACTTCACTACTAAAAATGGCAAAGGCCAACCTCTTGAGAAGCATAGCACGCTGTTCCAGCTCTACATCGCGATTGGCAAACAGATTGAGTGAACTGCTCTGAGCTACAGCCACACGTGCTAAAGAAAGAGTAACACAACAGTAAAGATGATATCAGGGAAGGCAATTTTCTTGACTAAGAAATTATTGGAAAGCATGTATTCACTGAGAAATCTATAAATATGAACCCATTGGTAGACCTATTTCCTTTCTTCTAATACTAAAAAAGGCCACTTTTATAGAGAGTGCAGACTGCAACTCCAGAAATTTCTAAGAATTGGTATGTATATATTTATATGTATAATAGAAACTATTTAATTTTAAAGAAATAGGTTTTTATAGATGTTTTTATGTGTTGTCTCAATATTACATACACAGTAAATGTGTTTCTGTCTGTTTTATAATATAGTCCCTGAAGAAGGCCAATTGGTGATAAGGACAAAACACATTGGGCTTTTGAAGATATAAAAGTTTTTGACCATTGCACAGCAAATGGGAATTTGTCTACTTTCATTCTTTCACTAAGAAATTATTTTGATCACAATGTTCAAATCATTGAGTAAAAAGCCATGAAAATTGGTGCCTAGATTCTATTCTGCACTTTACACACACACAGCAGATACAATTTTGTTATGGTTCCTCCTTAAGAAATATATTTGAGTGTGTATCTCATTCTGGGGGTGGGTAATACATCTAGCAAAAACCTATTCACCAAGTTCACCGTGTTTCTTAAAGTTTTTGCACAATCCCCTGAAGGGCTTTTATCATGGCCCAGACTTCCTTTCCAAGTCGAGACAGCCATCACAAAGTACATCTGGCAAAATACACAACAAACTGTCATCACAGCACAACTCAGTTGTGGACTGGGCCATTAAACAACCATGAGAAGGAATAATCTTCACATTTCACCAGCTAACATGATCAGAAAGATTTCCAAACACACAGAGGCCATGGATCTTAAAATAGGGTATGAAAACCAGAACTCACTCATCAGATCTCTAAATGTGGTTTTGTCATGTGTCATTAAATTGTCCATAATTGCTCTCCAACTAAAAAGAAGGAAGAAACAAAAAAATGATATTGTCATTAAAAAGACACACTTTCACTGAAACAAAACTAAGAGTGTACCATTGTGATACTTCCCCCAGAATTCTGCCATGTAACATTACTAAAGTAACAGTGATGTTCAGAACCTGAAACATCTTATTTTGATGTATATCAAAATAAGATATTTCAGGAGCTGAACATTGCTGTTACTTTAGTGGCTATGGATTAGGGTGGAGTAGCATGAGGAGACACAAAAATGTAAGTTTAGTTCAGGTCTAGTAAGGGTTTTGTGAGAAGCTCTAGATCTTTGAATGAACTATCTTGGTCACAGATTCAGCATTAGTGATCATAATAATCAGACTACCATCATTCATTGCCAGGAAAAGATGTATATGGAGTCATGTACAGGCAGAATGGGGAGGAGGAGGAGGAACTGGAAAGTTGTGGAAATTGAAAAAGATTGGTTTATGAAACATGAGATGGCTGACTTAGATTAATTGACAATGCTGTTGAAAGACAAGACGTTAAACAGATATGAAGAAGAATGAAAACAGCAGGTTTCTGGGGAAGTTGTGGAAACTGAGAGAAAGAAGTTTTGCTTGCCAGGACTGTCGCTCAGTAAGACAGAGAATGTGTTGCCTGCAAAGGTGTCAGGCTTAACCCCTGGCATTTGGGGGGCAGGAAAGGATTCCTCTCTGAAACTGCAGTGAGTGGGTGCCTCTTAGAATGGGCAATACCAAGCCAGATGATCTAATAACATGTAAGATCACTTTCCATGATGCTAGAGATAAAAAGACATAGGACTTAGTGGGAATTCTAGTATTGTGAAAAACACTATTTAATAGTAGTCCAACTGTCTTTCCCATGGAATTACAACTTCATCAACTCCACCTGAAGATGGAGAAGGCTATCTTAGGGAATTTGCTTATTTGCTAGGTAGGTTACTCTCCCTAGAAGCCAAAATGACTAAAATAAGACTGGCCATATCATGAGAAGACATGACTCACTCAATGCTTAGTAATTTTTTCAATCAGTGTAAACTGCTTTCAGCCCCAATCTGGGAGAAAGGTGGCACAGAAATAAACAAATAAACAAATAATATAGTAGATAGTAGGAAAAGAGGAAAACCACACTGCAGATCATAGAATCCTAGAGTTGGAATAGATCACAAGGGCCATCCTGTCCAACTAGTCATGCAGGAATACAAAATCAGTATAGCCTCTGTTTAAAAAAACTCCAAAGAGAAACAAAACCTCCAAAGAGAAACAAAACCCTCCACTATGCTCTGAGGCAGTGTATTCCACTGCCTAACAGCTCATACTGTCAGTAAGGTCTGACTTGCTCAAGGAAGTGACAGCCCTGAATCCACAAGAGCAGGGCTGTTGAGGATATAGGGTGACTTGGAGGTCTCTCATTCACAGGGTCGCAACATGTCAAAGTCAACTTGATGGCAGGTAACAAAAACCAATAACAAAAAACAATAACAAAAAGGCTTACTGGTTAACACAGGAAGCATCCATCTGAAAGAAACTGGGATCCATAAACAGATCAAAAGCTTCTTTTTTCCACGCTCTCCTTGTGTACTGATACCCACTCAGACTACTCAGTAGCTGCACACAGGCTCGATAACTGGGTGCATTATGGGCACTGGAAGAAGAAAGGAAATCCAACTTAAAATTATTAAAAACTTTGGTGGCAAAAGGCCAGTGTTAAATGATTCAAAATGTTGGGATGCAACTGGTTGGATACTAAGCAAAATATTAGGATACGTTGGGTCCTAGCGCACAGCTACTTGGTGCTTCTGTCTAAAAGCTACTCCTGAAAATCAGACAATCCTCCAAGGGCAGGATCTGTCAAAGCCTTACTCAGAGGGAAACTAATTAATGTAAAAATCACCATCACTCTGCTTCATGCATATATCAAGCACTACCTGTACATCAGGACCAGTCCTACCAATAGGCAGAGTGAGATAAATGCCTCAGGTAGGAAAAGGTAGAGGGCTGCAGTCACAGTTCTTCTCCCCATTACTCTTCCTAAGAATCCCCACCCCAAATATTCCCATCAGCAGGAAAACAGAGCTCAAATACCATATGACCTATCTAAGGCCCTTTAAACTAGCCTGCTTCTATGGGGTGGGAGGAGAGGGTTAAGAATAGTGTCCTATTTACTGCAGGTATTTGGCTTGGAATAGAAGCACCATCTTGTCCTTCGTCATCAAAATGTCTAGATCCAGCATCTGGTCTCAGAACAACAATGACAACTCAAGTACTAGGGCAGGACAGGGTAAGAAGTAGAGTTCTTATACTCTAGTCTCCATCAGCCACAGCAAGTCTGGCTAATGTTAAAGGATGATGGGAGTTGTTATTCAACATGCAGAAGGCCACAACTACTCCAGCCCATATGAGGAGAAACATTTAGATTTGTGTCATGCTCTTCAAGTAGCTATTGTATCAGGAACAGTTTCAGAAGCTTCATTCCTGTCAAAACAATCAGCCTCAAGCAGAGACTTGGAGGAACAAAGGTGAACAATTACAGAAATATCTGCAGTACAAGGAGTAAGCTCAGTTATTAAATCTGTATGACTCAAGCAACATATCCCTGAGCTCAGCAAGTTTTGTCAGCCAAGGTACTGAGACATTACTATTTAAAATCAAGATGCATAATTTGCAAATGTGGTCTTTGAAGCATCAATCTGGTGAAATGCAAAATATCCCAGAAAAGCCAATATGCAGAAGAATTGAATTTAAACAATATCTTAATAATCATGAATACTACACTTTGTAGTGTAGTATTTTGTCCCATGACCACTAATCCAAACTCTTTCTGATGTGGTGAAAGTAAAAGTAGCAGATGCAACTATGGAAAAACTAGCTTGAGGCAGCAAAGGAGTAGCAAAACATTTTTATGAGAATAACTGTTTAATTTCTCAGCAAACCTTTATGTGTATGTAAAAATTAAAAGCTGGAGTACTGAATGGGATGGTAAAAACTATCTGGGGGGAAGCACCCACCAGCCCTTGATACTCCTTGAAACAATTCCTGCAAAACAGAATAAATTGACACCCTCTTTCATGGTAAAGTCCTATGAATATGTTGAATACCATATGCAAATGCCAACACAGTTGCTTCATGAAACTGCATATAGTTAAGCATGTTAAGCATGTAATTGCAGAGATACCTGTGATTGCGAAGATAAGGCACAACATAGTGCATTATATTTACAAGAAGTGGAATAACCCTCTCTTTTTCATCACTATAGAAAACCATATCCAGAAGATGGGCCAAAACCTGGAATACAGTAAATAATTTTAAATAAACCCCAGGAAATATTAGTGAAAGTTCTCACACACATACTCTACCACACCTCTGGAGTGCTACTGAACAGATTTAAAAAAGTATTTTTAAAGTCTTTAAATAAAAAGTTTCAAAGGATGACTGTTCAGTTTTCAGCTATTATTTCAGTAAAGCTACAACATTGAATATAATAATTGCAGAAGATTTTGCTTCATTCTGCTGTCAATGGGAGATGACAATTGTATACCTACTGAATGCCTGACATTGGCACTGGACTACATCAGCTGCTATAGTATAAATCTTGGCCTAGACTGAACTGAACACATACAACATAAACATGCTTAAAGTAGGCTCTTTACTGTTACCATCCATCAATAATTGGATGTAACAGAAGCCTGTGAACAAGATATTCCCCATTTCTTGTTCAACCAGATATCAACAAACCTTTCTCCTGGTTTTGTACAGCAGCTGGGGAGAGAACTACTATACTACTACTACTACTACTACTACTACTTGGTTATTATCTTCAAACAAGTCTATTTCAAACTATGGTATCTCAGGGTTGCTTGTTCAGACTATCCATATTCAACATTAACCCTGCAATTCCAGGACCAGATGACACAACATATAGTGCTTGAACAATGCAGAAGTAAGTATTGCCAAAATCCTCCTCGCAGCCACACAGGAAGAAGACAGGAGAGGGGGGAGTTCTGTACAAATCATGCTTCAGCATAAATTTACTCAGGCACAAGGGGAAGAAATATTCCAGAGCATAGGAATGGATACAGGCCACCCCACATTTTCCTTACCTTTTCGGGAGACATTACCATCCACAACAAAGGAAAATATTAAAAACCCACCACTTTCAGGTACAAGCAGAATCAAACACTTCCAGAAACAGAAAATATTAAATGTAACAAGAAAAAAGTATCACAAACACCTACAGCAGGTAAAAGAGAGACCTGTAATAAAGGTCAACTCATCCTTATGGAAGTATCAAGAAACTGTTTTCCTTTATTGTTAATTTTACCTCTGCAGGGCATCACGTCAAGCATAAACTTCACTGAGCACCTACTGAGCCCCATATTTTTTGGGGAGTCTGGCCCCCCCTTACATATTACTTATTAAAACACAAAAGTGTACACAATCTACATAAAAGGGAAAAAGTCCTTACTTCTGATAGCAGTGTTAAGGCATGAACACTATAAACTGATGGAGTTATGCTTGAGGTCTCCAAAGCTGGAAATAACATATCTAAAAAGTAAATGAAAATGTAAATGTACATTTATCTATTAAGAGTATTTTAAAAGAAGTCTGATCAAAAACTAAAGTTATAGCCTTGTTTCTTTATTCCTGCAAAGGTATTGCAGGTTTAAGCTGAGCTAAATACACTCAAAAGTTGGAACAATAATTTGGATATTTATGGCTCAACAATAGTAATAAATCAAACAAACAGGAATAGTGTTTACATAAAGATATATTATGTACCATAATGAGTTTGATCCAGCACAGGGCATGCAGAGCTGGAGCAGTATGTATAGATCTTTGTATATAAAGATGAATTTCTGCCAATTAGCTGTTTGGCAGGTAAGGTGGAGGTACAATTTCCTCCCTAATGTCTCACTATGCATATGATGGCTACTGGATTGGGTGAAGAAACTATATACACAGACTACAATCTTGTACAGCGCAGTGTAGTGTAGTAGTTCAGTATATGGACCTATGTTAGATTGACAAAACACAAACCCACCTGGCCAAAATATGGATTTTGATATGACGCGAGGATAAGTCGAGGTAAAACTTATGGGAATGTAACAAAGAATCTAAAGGGTGAAGCAAAGGAAAATAATGCCAAAGAACTTCCGAAATTCCAGCAGGCATAACTGTTTGTGCTCATACTAAAGGCTGGATGGGAGAATTGATGGGGGTCAGTGCTTGCATGACAGATTATGCTCTTGTATTTCACCAGGGGATGGTTCCTTTTTAAAATAAGAATTGAAGTACAGTACTTACATTGATCCATGGATAAGTCGACCCAGGTTTTTGGGGTCAATTTTTAGACTAAAATTTCTAGACTTATACACGAGTATATACAGTATATGAGTATATTACATCAGTGCTATGGTCAGCCATGGTCTTCCAGCACTCTCAACACTACTGTAAACATTTTGTTCTTGCTATGGAGACACATCTGTATACTTCTCTGAAAATGCCTGCTTCCCACGAGGCATAGGGGAAGGGGCCTTCTAAGGCTGCATGGTAAGTTGCAGGGAGAATTTGGCTGCTGCAGATAGAGGAATGCAAAACTTCTGCAGTGCCCATAAAAGGGCATATATAGGTGTAAGGGAAACATAACATGTGCACATGTCACTAACAGGATGCCAGTTGGGATCTCTTCACAGACATGGCCCTCAACCAGCTAAGCATATACATACAGAACTCTATAGTCCTTAGCTAACTTTTAAGTAAATTTAAATAAGTGGGGCAGCATCCAACGGGATGTTTCTGTCAGACAAATAGAGAGATGATGACTCACCTCTCTCGGCTGCATCCTAAACTCTAGAGCCAAATTTGTAGTAGTGTGGGGATGGGGTATAATGTTATACACTGTGCTAGCAGGCATCTGCTAGCGTGATGTTGGATGTAGGCCTGGGAGTTCTGTTATGTGTTTACATCCAATAAAATTATTTTCTAAAGCTGATGAGATATTTGGGATAGAAGATTAAGAGAGAAAAATAACCTTCAACATCAGATTCTAGGTTGTTTCCATCAACCATTATCTTGGGGGAAGGCTTAACCTCTAAATTTCGCCTTAGCCATGTAGTTTGTTCCAGGGACGAGCCAGCAATCGCTCCAATGGCATCCACTATTTTGTGAGTAACATCCTGGAGGCATGAGGGGAAGAAACACAAACAGAAAGCTCACTGTTGCATGTAAGAGAAGCAAGTGTTTCTCTTGTGGCATCAGTTTCAATAAAAGAGGAACACCATGCATAAACAACACAAAGCCATAAGGGCTTAACTGATGACATTAGTAGTTCTTGCAACTACACAAGACAACCCTCTTTTTATTTATAAAAATAAAAAAGCAGATTTATATTCTGTTTTTCCTGCAATGAGCTCAAGGGGGCATACTTGGCACACTTGCTCCCCACTCCTCCTTCACAACAACCCACAACAGGTAAGGAACGCATTCGTTAGATGCAATATCACACATTAAGCAACCCTAAAAATATGGAACACAAAGTATACATTCTCAAGAAATTAAGAGTACATAAATCTTGCTGAAATCATCAAGATCCTTTCCAATGAATTCAACTCAGTGCAATTAACACTGAATTAGGATAGCACTAGGACAGCACAAGAAACAAAATTATTGTTTTTGTTGTCACCTTGAACCATTCCATAGTTTATATTACTAGAGCTTGAAAAATTGGGCAATATTGCTGAGGAACACACTGCAATCAGATTAAAATTCTAGTTTTTTTTAAAAAAAAGACGTCCAGTAGTAATTAACAGTATAACCTTCTTACCTGAAGATCTCTCTGGTCCTTTTTATTATCCAGATTTGGGTTTTTCATAATAAATTCATTCAAAACTCTTTGAAAACAAACAGAAACAAACAAACAAAAAAAAAAACAACTAGTAAACTTTCACATGATAACAGCCATGGGAAATAAATCCCCATTGGGCCAAAAAAGATTTGTGATTTAAAGGTTTTTTATGTAAACTAGGTTCTGTTCAATTTCCTGTTTTAACAGCAGCTCTCATATTATATTGGAGACAACTTCACAGGGTCACTGAACTTTGAGAAGCTTTTTAGCAGCAAGAAAACTTAAGAGGGGGACAGGCAACCTCCAACAGCTGTACCTATTGAGTAGAAGATCCTTGTGTAGCACATTAGATTCTACTGGAATCTAATCACTAGAAGGGATTTATTTATTTATTTATTTATTGGCCACATGTTCCTTCTTTCTGCAGCTCTGAAAATCTCCTGCCGACAAGAGGAAGATTCTCCATAGCAGCATGAGTGGGTTATGAGAGGAGTTATTAAATATTGCCTCCTCATTTTCTCCAGTGAGTAAATCTCTTTCCTCCATTTGCCATGCAGAAGAGCAAGTCTGGATCCAGCCCAATGCACTTACTGAAATGTCTGAACAACTCAAAATAATTGGTTTTCCATACCAGTAAACACTTAAGATTGTGGTGATTATTTGCCATAACCAAGCAATGAAATAAAACATGGTTGTACTTCAGCATTGCATAAAGTTACAAGGATGCTACACAGGGAGAAATACTGGCACTGTTTATCTCTGGAGCCAGTCATATGTGCTAGACTGCACAGGAATGTGGGATTCCAATTCTGAATGGAAGACTAAAATCTTGGTCAAATGTGAAATTATATGAATGAATTTATTATGGCACATGGCCAGCACCAAAATATGGCAAACATACAACACATGTAACATGTAACCACAGGTGTACTGCCATAGCACAAATATAACTACATTCTACTCTGAACGAAGATCTATATCTTCTATATATCCAAGTAGGAGGGGAGAATGCCCACAGTCCCACCCCCCATAGCATCAATGTGAAATAGAATTTTTCCTAAGGATAAGAGGCACTTTCAAGTCTTTTGATACTTTTCCAAAGGAAAATCAAGTCATGCTCATGTAAACCAAGTGGCTCACCCCAGTATTAGAAACTGTCCTGGAGCTGGAAGGCCAAGTTGTATGGAATCCTTCAGAAGAAGCAACAATGAGGCCCAGCTGTCAACTATGTTGGACACGGGAATTCTAGAAGAAAGGAAGTAAGCCATGAGTGCATCCAGATGTTATTCATTAGAACATTTCTTCATACTCCAGAATGATAGCAGACTGAATGGATAACACTACCATATAAATTTGATGTTTTCTCTCATTTAATAGCCCAAAAGGTCACTTGTAAAGATATAATGCATAACTCTAGCTCAGGGGTAGGCAACCCTTTTGAGCCGGGGGCCGGGTTGCTGTCCCTCAGACAACTGGGGGGGGCCGAAGCCAAAAAATAAATAATTAAATAATTTTAAAAAAATTAAATAAATAAATAAACTGGAACAAATGTAGGACGAATTTTCCAAAGGGAGGGCACTTTTTAAATAAAAAATTGAGGACATGTGAAAAAATTTGCTGATTTTTAAAAAAATGTTAAGATAAATGCATGTTTCTGAGGCTTCTATAGACAATTGCTCCACCATGCCCCTCGCGCGAGACGCCAAAGGCCCCGGCGGCAATCGGTGGCAGGACCGGGCTGGGGCCGGTCCCAAGGCCTTGCCGGGCCGCATCCGGCCCACGGGCCGCAGGTTGCCTATCCCTGCTCTAGCTAGAGGAAATGTGAAAACAAAAAGAGAGAGCAAATCTGCCAATTTTCAGACTTGAATGTGTGTAATTTTTCAAAACCTGGAATTAGACTTCAACTCTTTCTCTGTCACTTTGACTATATTTCTCAACTCTCATAATCATTCAGCCTCAAAGGAACATGCCCTTTTAGAAAACATCTCACTTGAAGACATTGAAGGCGATATGAAATAAGGTATAACCTCACTGTCTTACCTCTGAATGTATGCAAAGAAAAACTGCAACATGCAGACCTCCAGTGAAAGATGTTTCTAGAAAGATTTTTTTGAAAAAGCAGTGTTACAAAGAGAAAGTATGTTTTTTTTCAATGTCCAAAATTTAATGACAATTCAGAAATCAAATAATTAATGCAAATCATTGAAAGAAAAATTATTAGTTGACAGCATAATTTCAAGGAGTGCTCTGGCAGCATGCACAGTTTCAGGGCCTGCTACAGTCACATGGCAAAAAGTTAAAACATGGGCATTTGAAAAACTGTATATGGAACAGACTAGCTCTTTTATGTCAATTTCCAGTCCTGCAGGTTAGCTGTTAAACAAAATGTGTTACATCGCAGTTAAAAGTGATTGTACTCTGTGCTATAGAGGGTGAACTTCCAGGGTTATTTGTTGTAAGAGAAACTGTGTAACACAGCTGTCTGGGTACAAAGCAACCAAACAGAAACAAGATTAGCTCTAGTGTAAAATAGCAGAGGCACTGTCTTGTAGAAAAAAACAAGAACCCATCTAATCGTATTTCAACTCCATAACGAGGCCTTAATCATGCTTGAAAGGTAGGTAGCCAGGTCAAGAGTTAGTGGTTTCTAGTTGTTGGCTCTTTTCAAGCGCAATAATGCTCATCTCCTTATTGGATGATGATCAGATAATGAGATCCCAGCCACAGTAGAAATACCACCTCAATCCAGACTAGGGGTAGTTTTATAGACAGTCTTCTTATGGCTATGTGCCACACACTGCAATGCTGGTTAACAGAGAAAATCATTCCTTTCTGCACTGATGGTTACTGTTATGCTGAATGATATCTATTGTGGGACAAATAGGACTAGAGCACGGAAAGTTATACTATTACAAGCATGAAATATTTATATGGCTAGAATATGTGATATTTAAAATCCCATGATAAGGTTGTCTTAAATTGGAAATGACTTGAAGGCACACAACCACAAGTGTGTGTGTGTATGTGTGTGCCTATATAGGAAGATACCTAGACTATGTAATGTCTATGTGCTATGTAATGTAATGTCTACGTGCTATGCTAAATTTCTCCAAGGAGATTGGATAAATGTATGAACTGATTTGTTTGCTTTAATAAACAGCTAGAAAGATTAAATAATGCTATCTGCTTATTCTCCTGTATACAAATATCCTGAAATTCCTAAGCTTAAGAAATTCTCAAAGGGAATGTTGATGTTGATCTACTTGCTGGACAACACTGTTGCTTACAATCTTGGGGGTTCAGATGTGATCAAAATGATAAATTCTAAGTAATTTTAGTAAGATACAGATTGACTGTGATAAGACAAAGATAGGGAGTGGAGGAACCATGCCTGTCTCAGTTATATTTCCTTAGCTTCTACCCTTAAATTAAACCTGGAAAGCTAGTTATAGTAATCTATAGTGAGGAAAGCTAGTTTTAGGCAGTCTGTTTTAGAAAAGTTGCCATTATTAATAACATTTTTAAAAAGCAGACAACAGGGGCTTTATATCCAGGGGATATAAACTAAGGGGACTTTTACTGGACATGGTAAAATGCATAAAATGACCATGATTACATTGGAGTTGTAGTATTTTTTGAAGTCAGAATTGCCATCTGTTTTCATCACAAAGTGCTTAATTTCAAATGGGGTTTATATCTCTAACTGGCTCTCTAGTCTATCCATAAGGCAACAGCAACCCAACACCTGTGACATAACTTGAGTAGTGGTTTGAGTGGTGGATTATGACTCTGGAAATCAGGATTTGAATCCCTACTCAGCCATGGAAACTCACTGAATTACCTTTTCAGCCTGACAGGAAGGCAAAGACAAATCTCCTCTAACAAACCTTGCCAAGAAAATTCACTAATAGGTTTGTCTTAGGGTCGCCACAAGTTGAAAATGACTTGAAGGCACACAAAAACCATATTGCTATTTCCATACCTTATCCTTAGCTATTGCAGGTGGTTGCTTTAAGACTTCTTTCACAGTCTGCATAACAGTCTCAGTTCTCATAACGCTGATAGAACGAACCAACTCTACTAGCAAAAGTTGCTCTTCGCTGGCAGTAGCAATGACCTGGAAAAGTACATTACATATAGCCTCTAAATCTATTACAGTTAAATCCTGATCATTTCAAAACTGTCCATGTAGTTTAAGCTGTAATCCTTTTACCCCATTTACCTGAAAGAAAGCCCCAGTGAATTGAAGGGAATTGACCTTTCAGCAGCCACATACAGGACTGTACTAGTAGTAGCTGTAAAGCAATTTTAATAGCAATATAAGAATTAGATCTACAAGCCAGTTAAAAGGTTGGGGTACTTCTTTGTGCAGACAAATTAGCTTATTCTGCTGTTATCTTTGAGCTGCTGAATGAATTACAGCCTGTCCTCCTTATTGGCCTCCTTACTTAACCACGGATTTTCATATCTGTGGAGGGGGGGAGTCTGGAATAGATCCCCTACAAATATGGAGATCCAACTGTATTATCCATTCTAAAAGTACCCTCTCTGTATCTTTACTAATCACAAAAAGCCATGTGTATGTAGTCCAAAAAGGAACATCTTGAAGCTCTTGGTTGGGGATTCAGCATGAGGCAACTCTCCTGGACATCTACAGTGGGTTTGAAGAAGCTGTACCCCAAGTAACAGTCAAAACTAGAAGACCATCTGGAGCTGATTCCCTGAAGCAGGCATTAATCCAGACCACAGAACCTATTTTGAAAAACATCCTCTTAGTTTATCCACTGGAGGAGTGGGAGGGGGAGGACCTACTGGCAGAGGGTAACACAGGTCAGTTTAACAGTGAAAAGCAGCAAGCTTATGGATCCTAATTATGAAGGCTGCTAGAGTAAAATTCTGGAAGTATAATGCAGCTGATGGATGCCTTTTCTTTTTTTCTTTTCTTTTCTTTTCTTTTCTTTTCTTTTCTTTTTTTTTGCTTCAAGCAAAAAAATAAAAATAAAAAAAAAAAAGAAGAAGCAAGATTTCCAGTATTACAAATTTGATTAAAAAAAACTCCCACCTTCCTTGGCATTCACTTAATAGACTTTATCACACAGAGAAAATCAGGGGGGTTAAACACTAATTATCCCATGAAAATTGCGCAATCATGATTAACATTTTCACTCCCATAATGATTAAAGAGTCATTATCCTGGGAGTAAACAGGCAATAAAGAGACAATAAACACCAACAAATCATTCACAGGGAAATCTCATGAATGATTTGTTGCTGTTTATTGCCTGTTTATTCCCAGGATAATGGCACTTTAATCACGACATCGTGTGAAAATGTGAATTGCGATTGTGCAATTTTCATGGGATAATCATTGTTTAAACCCCTGATTTTCCCTGTATGATAAAGTCCAATGCATAGGCTGAGCTTGATACAATCCTAATTTGTTTTTCTGCTGCTTTCTGCTACACCTGTGCTGAAAATGATTCATGTTTCTTAAACAGGGTTGCTCCCAACTAACATTTTTCTGTTTCAATCTTAGAAACAGACAGCAACAAAGACAATCCAAGACTGGTACTGGAGGCTGTGAAAGAACAAAACTTTATTGCCAGAAACCGGGCCAGGACCGGTGCTAATGGAGTATTTTAAGAGGAAGAGGTTCTGATTTTAGTGATCTCTGTCATTTGCCTGCCTAGGATTTGACCAACAAAGCATCCTGCAGTTTAGGGCGGATGAATAACTGAGTATCTAGTATCTGACCATTAAAACTCACTGGATTGCCAGGCTGCACACTTGCTCAGAGGTAACACATATCTTTTTAAACTAATACCAAAACCTTCAAACTGCAAACAAATCATTATCATCCTTTTAAAAAAACACCATATAATTCTAATATCAGAAAACATTGCAAGCTATAGTGGCAAGCTATAATTTTTGTTTTGGCTGCACAAAGACAATGTAAGGAGCTAATCTGAGAGTCATCTAAGCACGCTGCTTTTCCAGGCACATTTAAAAGAATTAAGATGTGAGTGTCTTATACTTAACTATTTTCAAACGATTCTATCACCTAACATACCTTAGTCCTTGAAGCATTTTTCTGTTGTCTCCTTTCATTCCACACAAATGCAATAGCCGCCATAAAATGAACACCATGATTCATTGAAATTGGACCCAGCAGTTCAAGAATCTGCTGCCTCAGATTCTGAAATTCATAATAAAAGACATTTATTTTCAAAACATGCATCCAGAGTATTATCCTGTTGTCAGACAACAGTAAAATACTGGAAAATGTAAGTGTAAGGTTGGGTTTTTTTGAGTATTTGTTTGGAAGAAGATGGGATGTGGTGGGAATAGCATTTGATGGCAAGAAGCTGCTGTATGCTACCTCTTTCCTGGTGTTTCTAAATAATACAAATGGGACTTCTGAAAATAAGGAAAATAAAATGAAAATGGTGGCATATTAAGTTTTAAGAAGAACTGGGAATTGTAGGTAACCTATGGGGTAGCTTGGTAAGAACTGACATTCTTTTATTATGAATTTGGATTACAGAAGACTAGCAATTCGGTAGTTTACTCACACAAAGGGAGAGGTGGCACCTTCCCACATTAACAGTAAATAATAATGTTCTCTAACAAATATTAGTATTTGGGAAAGCATTTCAAGGTGGGTTTTTTCATAGTCTAACTTGTTTATTTTCCATCAAAAATTTAACAGCCAGTTTACTTCTAATGGTCCTTCAGGTACTCTGTTGGTGATTTATTACACAATTAAAGAAATACAGCTCAATCTAGTTGACAAAGCACACCCCCTCTTCAAACCTCTGATGTTCTGACCTTTGTTGATCCAAGATTAATAGTAGTAACAGATGCAGCAGCTGCAGCAGTTGTTCTCTCTGAAGAATCTGCCTGTTGCAGGATACTCCACAGAAGAGTCACAGATGACATGATCATGTGAAGGATAGACAAGATCCCACTGCGTGCTTCAAGCATGTGCTTCTGATCAACATTAACCAGAAGCTGGTTCAGATAAAAGGAGGGGGGGGGGAGGAAAGCAATCAATTACTCCCAGTGATACTGACAAATAGGAATGCTTCACCCTCAGCTTCCTTCCCTCTGGATATACATTTCCCTCTTGCATTCTCCTTTCTATTTTTAATTAACACAATGTCTGCAGTGTCTTGAACGTGAACCAAAATTATCTTTAAAACATATTTTGACACTATGGTTAGAAGCCAGTTTAAAGCTCACAATGATCACCCTTTCATGGAATGCAGATATGATGCTAACTACAGTTTTCAGATGGGATGGGGGGAGAGGAGGGAAGGGAATGAACATGTGATCCTGAATGTTCCCATTCTTTTTAATATAATTGTAAAATCAAGAAGCACTGTGTCTATGTCAAGCCAGAATTTTGTTTTTATGACTCTACTAAGCCAGTATAAGCAGCTAATTCAAAAGTCATCAAGAGAAACTACTATCTTTTCCCATGTTGTTTGTTTTTTGGGGTTCCACAGAGCATCGTTTGGGCGCTGACACACCCATGTGTCATCATGGCGTGCTCTGTATTGACGGGTGCGCACTAACATGGTGCATGGGCGGTGAACGTAGGGCTGGGTGCATGTGAACTCCCAGCCCTATCTAGCCCTACTTTTGGCCCCAGGCCGGCAAAAGTGCCAGTATATTTAGGGCCTATGTCCTCTTCAGTAAATAAAGTACTAAGAAAGAGTTTTGTTTACTGAATGTATAAGCTTTCCTTGTGTCCCTAAGAAAAGGTAAACCATATGTCAAAATTAAGAGATGTAGCCAAGTTAGTCTAGAATATCAGCATACAAAGGGACTTTGTAACACATTTGAGACTAACAAGTAGAAAGATGTTGCAGCATAAGCTTTCACAGACTTTTATCTGAGGAAGTAGACCTAATCTATGAAAGCTTATGCTAGAACATCTTTCACGCAATTAGTGTCAAAGGTGCTACAAGATCACTTTGCATACACATATCTCAAAATAAATGTAAAAACCTGTAGCTTTATTCATTCACAGTACGTAGGTTCTTTACTATTGGCTTCAACAACACCACATGACAAATGCAGTACTCAAAACTTGGGGGGGGGGGGTTAACAGCCCAATGCAGAGACTTACTTGGTGACAACAGAAGAGGCCAAATCAATGGCATCATAATCATACATACGCCATTCCCAGAGAAAAGCACACATTTTAATCCTAACAATAAAGACGGTAGTTTTTTTCTCCAAAGAACAAACACAAATACATTTTAAAAACCATAAACATATGAGGAAATATACAACCAAATCCTTGGAACATCCTTACCTGATGATACTGTGCAGAAGGGTCAAGTAAGCAATAGTGAATAATAGTAGTAATGCCTTCCAAAAGAGTAAGCATCATATCAGGCGGAGTAACTGATGCCATCCAAAGTGGCCTAAAACACAACATGGAATTTGTTCCAGTTTTGCAAGGAACAATATACACAACTACAACAAATAAGTATTTACTATACTATACTACCTCTCTGTAAGGTCAATATCCTTTATCCACAATTCTGAAATCCAAAATGCTCCAAAATCCAAAATCGTTCACATGGGTGGCTGATATAGTGTCATTTTTGCTTTCTAATGGTTCATAAACTTTGTTTTATGCACAAAATTGTTAAATACAATGTGTATAAAATTACCTTCAGACTATGTGTATAAGGTGTGTAGGAAACAGAAATGAATTTCGTGTTTAGAATTGGAACTCATCTCTAAGATATCTCGTTATGTACAGTCAGCCCTCCAAATCCACTGTTGTTTTTTATCCATGGATTCAAACATCCAAGGATTGAAAATATTTTTAGAATATATAAAATTCAAAAGGCAAACTTTGATTTTGCCATTTTATATAAGGGACACCATTTTATTACACCATTATATTTAATGGGTCTTGAGCCTCCATGGACTTTGGTATCCACAGGAAGTCCGGGAACCAAACCCTAGCAGTTACCAAGGGCCCACTGAATATACAAATATTCCAAAATCCAAAAAAATACAAAAGGGATTTTGGATAAGGGATACACAATCTCTCCTCTCTCTCTGTATAAAAGATAAAGTTTGCCAAGTAGAAAAGAGAGAAACATGCCTACTGTCAGACAATCCTGTTTCGTATCTATATTGCTGAATCAGGTTATCCAGGTTCCTGCAAAGCTGTAGGGTTACAGAGACAACCACCCTTTGGAGCACCTTCCCCATATAAGGCAGAGAAGCAGTAATGAGGCCAATCCACTGGGGATGCATTTTACAGGCACATGGCTGGTGTAATGCTCTGATCACAGCACATAGAAACATGCCCTGGGAGGTTATTGGCTGAGAGTGTAAATACTGCAGGGATGTCATTGGCTGCTGGGGGTTGATGTGCTCCAAGTCAGTTATGACAAAGTCAAATCCTGTTTCATTCTCCTCAGGCACAGTCATGACTCTGTGCTCCAGGACAATGAGCCGCTGGAGGACTTTTAAGAGTTGAGACTGGAGGGTGCTACCACTGTCAAACTCATCCTCAGAGAAATTAATAAGGCTATCTTCTGAGAAACCCTCCTCAATTGCCACTATATTTTTCCCAGCTATCTTCTCACTGTGCCACTTTTGGGCACTGAAGATGGAAGACAATAAACAATGCAGGACCACCTTCTGCACCTTGCATTTGGACAGCATGTCTGAAATGAAGCTGGGGAAGCCTTTGGTGGAACTTTCCACCACTTTTGCCAGCTCAGCAAAGAGAAGAGTCAAGATCTCAATGCTCATCATCTGCATGTTACGGTTGCCTATCAGGTCTTGAGAAGAGACTTTCACATGTGTTGGATAGTGGCTCCGCATGTAATACAAGCACAAAGAAATCAGGATCTCTATGTACATGGAGCTCCGAAAATTATGATTTGAGTCTACTGGGATATGGCTGTAGAAGTCTTTGCCCATAACAGATATGCGATGTCTGGCCAAGAGATTTTGAAGTAATGATAATTGAGGCGTATAGGCATTGTTGACACTGGTAGTAGAGATGGCATTCACAAAAGCAGAAGGATTTGTTTTCAAGATGGCTTTAATTGCAGAAAAGGAATACAAAGTCCTTGAGGAGTCATACACCTGAAGGTAGAGCAATACATGCTGATACAAAGGGTGTATGTTAAAATGGGGTGATTTCCGCATCCCTGGAGACCCTGCATCACTCTCAATTTCTGAGATCTCTCCCTCTCCACAGCTGTACCAGTTTTCCAAGTCAAGGCCATCACTGAAGAAAACACTGGTTTGTTTAACCTTCTCAGCTTGTGCCTTCTTCTTCTCTTCATCTTTCTTCTTGGCGATTTTGACTTTGGGCTTTGCTCCTGGCTGCTTACCGGATTCTTTGACAATAGTTTCTTTCTCAGATGTTTTTTCAGGCAGTTTCCCTTTGAAGCTGAACTGTATACTACTGTGACTTCTCTGCCTGGACCTGGCTTCTGTTGATGCCAAATTTGGGTCACTGAGAGTCTGCTGGCTTGCTGAGATACAAGGGGAGGAGTTGTTTCTGGAGATTTCATTGGAAATGCTTTCAAGTCCTGTCTCAGTTGAGGCAGATAACAACTGGGAGCTGTCATTGCTAAGTAAACTGCTCTGGCTGTCTTGAATGTTTGGTTCTTCCATTTTAGTTACCTCTTCAGAGGGATCTAAACTATTTACTGTAGCTGAAGTATCTTCTGCATACAGATGTTTAGCTGGTTCAGTATCTTCACCAAGCCCACTGACAACCTTGCATATCAAGTCTATGACCACTTGCTGAACTATTTCATCTGGTGACTCTCCTCCCAAATGCTGAGAATTGTCTGGTGCAGTCAGGCTTTCAGCTTCCACCTCATAACTTAGGTTATCCCCAGCAGAGGACTGGGAACAGCCAGAGTCCGAGCTCTGCATTATTTCTATCTGATGGTCAGGAAGGTCAAAATCAGAAGAAGCCAAAGGAATAGTTTCACTGCTGGTACTCAGTAGGGAGATCCGGTCACTTAAGGGGTTGACAGTAAGACTGAAGTTCTCCATTTCATCCATGGCAAGTTGTTTCTCATTGTTCTCTTTGGCTGTAATGTCTTTTTCTTGATTTGCTGGCATGTGGGAAAACGCTTAAAGAAAAAGACAAAAAATAACAGGTATGAACCTTTTTCTACTCAAACAATTTTATATAGTTATTTGATCTGAGCAATCAGTGAGAGCTTATGAACATCAATCACACAGCTTTACTTTGACTTTATCGTTTGTTGTGATGGACTGCATGCAACTCAGTCCTAATCTGAAATGGTAACTACATATTCATATTAGGTTTGTATTACCACTCTACAGCAGCTGAATGTAAAATCTTTAGGGGAAATGGAGAAAGGGTGAAAATGAAAGGGCAGAGAGTTGGGTGTACACATTTCTACAAATGTTTGGATTAACCACTTTACAAGGTTGCAGATCTCCAGAGATGCAATCTGACCTAGGAATGTCAATAATTTCCAAAGTCTCTCTGTAGGAACAACAATACTTGTCCAACTGACCTCTCCACAAATATGCTCCTTAAAAATATGTTTATGAAATCTGACACCCCCCCCCCACACACATAGAAAGATATTATAATGTTGCAATTTACCTTAGCACATGAGCAGAGCTAAGCCATATAGTCCTATCATTGGCACTGTACATGTGACAGTGCCTTCTCCAGCAGCTGTTGCATACAGCAACACTACTTAATCTAGTTATTTCTGAGTGAAGAAGCATACATATAGCTCCATGTGAGCCAAATGCAAGAGTAGGCCCCTTCCCACTAGATGTCTGTGGTATGAGTATGAACTTCAGGGGAACAACATCACATGCAGGCACTCAGGGCAGAGCCACGTGGCATCATCCCATTCCCTCCTTGCGTGTTGAGGGAGGTCAAGTAGTGCATACTTGAAGAACAAATAAGTAGACAAATGAAATAAGTTCTTCACATAAACACATAGACTACTTACAACCATCACAGTTAAATTTCTGCATAAAATGCTTTTCATTTTCATCTTCAGGATAACAGGGAGATTTATTCCAATAGCATTCAGCTTGCACTCTCTGAACCGAAATGCGCTGAGTTTTTGGATGAAGCAGCAGTAGAAGCAAAGGTTCAAGGACTCGTGCAATGTCATGACGCTGGAGTACTTGATTTAACCAGGCCTGACCAACTGACCAGGTAGAGCCATCTAAACTGTTAAGGCTATCAAGCATGATAAACAAGGACCTAAAGGGAAAGAAATCCAAAAGACAATTACAATAGGCCAATAAAACCAGCAAGTGTTGTAACAGTTGGCATTGGCTAGAGAGGTCAATTTCTCCCAGTCTAAACTGCTCAGGGACAAGCTTATTAAAGGATTGTTGCTTATAGCAGGATTAGGGAGGATTTCTGAATGAAAAGGAAGTGATGGAAGGGAAGCAATGATAAAGAAGTGAAATGAGAGGGAGATAGCTGACATAAAATAGTAAAGTATTGCAAGAACCAACATTATTTGCAATGTGTTACCTATACCCTGGATTCCCCCCAAAATTTTTTTTTGGGTGGGATTCAATATTAAGTCATTACTCCTGAAACATCACTCTTTCTAGGGCTGGGGCTGTGTTGGTATTCCCCCCCCCCCATTTTTCTAAATTTAAAGCTTAAGTTATTTCAAATTACGTTTTTAACTAAAATAACAAGCAACACTAGACAACTATGTGATGTAACAAATAACATGAATACATTATGCTTTTTCAAAAGGATCAACTAGTGCTAACATGAAAGGTTTTTGAATTAAGTTCCAAGCTCTAAAAATGGGTGGTTGCCCATCTGCCATCATTTATTTTTGCATTAGCCTTGCCCATTCTAGTATGTGGCATTCCAAAAATTGTTCTATAATGTGGTCTTTCATACTTATGAAGTTCTGTATCAAAAATAATAATTTGGCCAGCTACCATACTGTGGTCCACAGCATCTTCCATCTGGTGGCGCAGTGGTTAAATGCCTGTACTGCAGCCATTCACTCAAAACCACAAGACCAGCAAAAGGGCCCAAGCTCGACTCAGGCTTGCATCCTTCCGAGGTCGCTAAAATGAGTACCCAGACTGTTGGGGGCAAATTAGCTTACTTGCTAATTAGCTTACTTGCTGTTCACCGCTATGATCTTTGGAATAGTGGTATATAAATAAAACAAATTATTAATTATTATTATCATAAATTAGCTGAGCAATTTTTTTCTTTTACAGTTAGGTTATATTGGAAATATTTTTACAGTTCAGGAATTGTTTGATAAGTGAACTTTGAAGTCATTTTTGCCGTTAGCTCTTACTCTACCATCTCATTTGTTGTGGGACACTGATTTCTATTCCTCTACCAGAGTGCATCCTCTGTTTATGTTCCTCTACCAGAGTGTTGTTAGTTACTGTTGAGTTGACCTTGACTCATGGGGACCCTGTGGATGAGACACCTCCAAGCCCCCCTATCCCCCACTGCTCTGCTTAGATCTTGTAGGTTCAAGCTTGTCACCTCCCTAAATTAGTCTATCTGGTGTGTGGTCTTCCGCTCTTTTTACTGCCTTCAATCTTTCCTGTTATTATTGTCTTCTCATTATTATTGTCTTCTCATGATGTGGCCAAAATACAACAGCATCTATTTAACCATCTTGGCTTCCAAGGAGCGTTCTGGCTTGATCTGTTCAGGGTGCATACAGAAGCAACCTTTAAAAAGTCTAGCAACAGATTTATCTGTGCTTCAGGCTCAGCCAAGCTTCCTCCCACTTGTATAAAATAAATGCCAGACACTGATACAGTCTACTGGGTTTATTCAATTTAGGAAGGGTCTCAAAACCTTCCTATTTAATCAGGCATTCCCCGACTAAATATCCTGTGGGCCTCCCTCCTCTCTCGTGGCCGTGAGGTTGGGCTAGGGGTTTTTTATTGTTTTTTATTGTTTTTAAGGATTGTTGTTTATATGTGTTTTTAATCTGTATGCTGTTTGCACTTCGGTGCATTTTGTAAGCCGCCCTGATCGTTTGGAAGGGCGGGGTATAAAAAAAAAAATTATTATTACAGTATTATTATTATTCTGCTCCATCCTCCTTCCCTGCCTTTTTCATTCGCTCATCCACTGAAGTACTGATTTGGTAAAACACAATCACTTAAAAAACAAACAACGCAGAATTGCAAAACTGCTCAGTGGGAGGTAAGGAGAGATATACAGTAGATGACTTTCTGGGAGCGCCCAATCAGCCATGTGTCCAGACTCCTATCATGCAGATTTAAAGAACCAGTTTTTCCCCAATTTGATACTGAAGAAGGTGCAAGTTATTAGAGAAGAAAACAGTGAGTGCAGCAGTCCAGCACTCAAATAATGTTACTGTTGAACACACCCTTCAACTTTTCTCATAACCTTGCATGTCTTACATTATAAGATAAGTAGGATAGTACAATTATGAATTGCTTTAATTGTTTTTCTTACTGAATAGAATGAAGCAGGAGAATAAATTCACAAATCACCTTAACTACAAATGATGTCTTTTCACACCCACACTTTGTGGAAAACAGAAAAGTAGGAAGTGGAGTAGGGAACATAATATAACTTTGCTAAAATGGTTGCATGTATAAAATACAGAAAGCACTTCCAAATTACAATGTTTGAACAGAACATTGATAAATCAAAGTCTGAATATTTAAATAGGCTTATACAGAATCCATACGTGTTCCTAACTTACCTGTCAAATGAACGGCCATATGATGAGGACTTGTTAATATGGAGATCTCTGGTGAGATGCCAGAGCACTGCAAACTTTGCATGAGCTTCCATCCTGATTTTCTGCAGGATAAAATGATAGATTAATCCAGGCATATCATCCATTCAGTTGGAAATGTGAGCTGGAATCCTTATGGCAGTTATGAATCTGTAACCTAGAGCTATACTGTCATGATTGTTATGCAGTCACAATCCCTATATCACCCTTACTTTAGTGGCAATGTAGGAACCGTGAAAAGTCCCCTAATCTCTATTTATCAGGAAACAGCCACTGCAATTAACCCGGGCCTCTTCTAGCTGACTGACGGCCCTACTTACCCCTCACATGAGCAATTTCCAGCATAAGGGGGAACTGCAAAGGGGTCCTGATTCTCTCTGTCACACCAGAGATTGCTCATAGGAGAAAGAAGAAATGGCTTTAACAGAGTAACAGAGGTATATGTCCCCATCAATTGTAGAGGCTGCTTTCCGATAGGTAGGGATGAGGGGGTCAGGTTGTGATTCACTGTGTAGCTTACGCTCAACCAATACCAAGGGCCCACTGTATAGCAATTTAAATCAGAGCAAAGTGAGCAAGCATGAAAATAGTAGAATCAAGTTACTTGTTTTTTTCACATCACAAATGAAAACAGTGACTGGGTTTTGGTTCATAATAATTTCTGTACTTTATTTTAACATAAGCTAGGTTCCCTCTAGTTCAGACCAAATTTAATTGCTGCTTCAGCCATTAGCCTTGACAGCATTATCCATTTAAAAAAATCCACAGGCAAATCACCATTGGAATGACATACACTTAATATACACAAAAATATCGTAAAAATTTCTACAAAGCTATTATTTAGACATGGCACACAGTTCTCCAAGCACAGAACTATAACAATTTGACCTTCCAAATATATTAAGTATTGTTATATGATGAAACAGTTTGATTAAGCTATTACTAACAAGACATTTCTAGATAATTAGAGAAAAGAAAAATATGAGTTTAAAGACCAGAAGTAAGCTATGCAAAACAAATTTGCAAAACTACTCCCTACAGATGTTACATGAAAGCTGAGATCTGTGCCACTGTAACATTTGGAAAGGTATCAGAATATAGTTGAAAACTGAAACGCCAGGAAACTGTGCATGGGGGGGGGGGGGGGGGGGGGAACGGGACCTCAGAAGGCAACAGTTAACTAAAAAATGGATATAATTACATACTGAAGCCATTCATAATGGAGCAGTGGAACGATAATGCTTTGGGGCTAGAGTTATGGATGCCATCAGCATGTCATTGTATTCATTCTTTCTAAAAGTAAAATGCTAAGTCCTTTTCTGAAATCTTTAAAAGAAACAGCAACAAACCCTGACACACAGAGGTAAGATTTTCATGACCTATGAACCCCTTACAAGCCCCCAGGAAACCCCCTCCTTATTTTTTTCAGGAGGAAAAAAAATATACTTTAGAGAATCTCATATTAGATAAATATGCCATTTTAGGGAGTGTCCTAAAACGGCATGAAACAACAAGAACGTAATAATAATAATAATAATAATAATAATAATAGGTTTTATTTATATACCGCCCAATCACTGGGAATCCGAGCGGTTTACAATAGAGGGGATAACAGACAGTTCCCTGCCCACAGACTTACAATCTAAAAGACACGACACAAAAGGAGAAGGGAATGGTGAGGGGGGGAGGCATTTTGTAATGCCAAAATTGCGAATAACATCAATTATGGCCTCATTCACACTATGATTTAAACCAGGGGTGGTACCCATCCCACCACAAGTCTTGGCCATTTTTCCCCTCACAGCACTGTTGTGGGGTTGTTGTGGGGCTATGGATTTCAATTTACAGTGCAGCCAACTGGTCCATTTAAATCACACTGTGGTCCTGACCAAACTGTGAAGCTGTTTTCTGTTTCTGCAGGAAACTTTTCAAGAGGGGTAGGGCAAGTAGGGGGTGTTCTGGGAGGAGGCAGCATTTTTTCCCCCAAGAAATTTCTGCAAATTGTCACTTTTTCGTGGGTTCACGAGAGCAAATCCATGGGTTCCATGATGGGAATTCTTCCCTAGCCTGGCACGCATTCATCCATGGGCCCTGTCAGGGCCAATGATGCAGCATGTTTTTTTTTTTAAAAAAACAAAACATAATTTGACAGTATCTTGCACTGTTGTATTTGTGTGGGTTCACAGGAGAGAGTCCCAAACTGTGGTAGGAATTCTCCCCTGGCATGTTAGCATCTGTGGGTGGCATGGCAGATTCAGTCCAGGGATGGGTGCATCTGGGGGTGCCATGGATCAGCTGTTGCTCCCAAAAAACATGCCTTGCACTCTCTGCTTCTAGCAACCCATTCCCAAGCATGGAAGGGAAGTGGGGAGGAAGGTGCGTGTGTGTTTCTGACTATGGATCAGCTGTTGCTCCCATAGAAATAAAACCCGCCCTGCACTCTCTCAGCTTCTAGCAACCCATTCCCAGGCACAGAGGGAAAGTGGAGGAGGAGGAGGATTATGTACATCTTACACAAACACACATACATAAACACATACACATATGAGGCCCATGTTAATCACTAATGTGCACCTCTGAGTGCTTGTGTAACCAGAAACATGCATATATATATATATATATATCATATGATTGACATTAAAATAAGAAAAAGACCCAGGATGGATTGAACATGTCTGAGATTGAGAATCCATTTTGTTGCAGTGCAAAAGTAAGTGTGCATGTGAACTGTGTTAAATAGACATGGAGGCATTTGGTATTGGAAAATGTAATGTGAACTTCATTTCGGTTCCAATCGATTCTGCGATCCCACACCTATTCACCTCAAAAATCAGGGTTTTTGCGAATGTGAATGACTCCATTGAGCTCTGGTGACACAGTGGTTAAATGCTGATATTGCAGCCACTCACTCACAAACCACAAGGTTGTGAATTACCAATACCAGCCAGGGGCTCAGGGTCGACTCAGCCTGGCATCCTTCCGAGGTCACAGAATACCCAGCTTGTTGGGGGCGATTAGTTTACACATTGTAAACCGCTTAGGGAATGCTTAAGTGCACTGATAAGCGGTACAGAAATGTACTTGCTATTGCTAATATTGCTTCTGGTCATGAAAATGGCAGCTGCAATTGGGTGGGCTTTAGCCCTCCAGAGGAGCTGAAAACCTACCATTGTGGCCCTATAGGTTTTAGTGTGCCCATCCCTGTATTATCAGAAGGAGCAATGTAGTAAGACAACCTCTACTACAGGGAAATAAATTTAACAGAAGCTCTTGAAAGACCTCAAAATCACTGGAAAATGAAGTTAAAAACCATTTTTAAAGCCCTGCATTTCCCAAACTGGAAATAAACAGAAATGTCCAAGATTTGAAGGATATTAATAAATCATAAAGTGAAAGAAGACTGTATCAGTGGGAGAAAAATCTGTATGCTTTTCCTAAAAAGATGGTGAGAAAGCAACATGGCACGAGAACATGACAGCAATCATGATTTGCCAATTGTAGATATAACATTTATAATGCAATCCTAGGCATATTTACTCAGGAATAATCTCAATAAGGTTTCTTCTGAGTAAGCTCCAAAATCAGTAATACAATAAACACCTTCATTAGGTCAACCAAAAAGACACAAAAATCTGTGCAAGCCTTCAAAATCTCCAGATTTCTTCTTCCAGGAAGATGTCGTCATATCTGGAGACTGGAAAAGCTTGGACAAATTTTGGTGCCCTTTCAGTTGAACTGAAAGAAAATATAACAAAGACGTATCTGAATTTTTCTTACAGCCAACATGGCAACTTTCCCTTTACAAATTTGTAATCAAGTGCCTTCTGGATACAGACTAAGATGTTGCCTGTGAAAATGAATTATTCTACATATATTTTATATGCACAAGTAAGCTTCTCACATTTAATATATCATGATATTCAAAGAAATTGCCATGTTAGTCTGGATGAGTATGCAAAGCAATATTGTAGTACCTTCAAGAAAAAGAAGTTTGGAGCATAAGTCTCAAAGGTGCTACAATATTCCTTTGGATATCATTAAACATTCATTAGAAATGGCTGAAATAATGTTCCTTTACGATAGAAATTACAGCTCCATAATGGAACTACAATCAGATCTTATCTGAGTCATTTTTTAGTAAACATACAATGACTATCATTTATTAGTAAAAACAATTCATCTTAGGTATGGAGTGAAAAGGAGAAAGCAAAAATAAAAAAGGATTATCTTATTTTCTCAATTTAGTGCCATCTAGGAAGGTTAACTAAAAAGAACAACAGGATAAAACTGGCAAGAAAACTAGTCTGGTGGCAAAGGAGAGCCCTAGAAAGAAGGCAGACCTGAGAAAGGATGTTAAAACTGGACAGTTTTTTCCTGCACGGTGTGTGCTATGTGGTTGGATGATATTTAAAGGCAGCACAACTGAACAAAAGAAATACCTGCTTTAGAGTTTTACTGTTCATAACCACATGACTCTCATAGCTTGCATTTTACTTGCATAAATCTGCAATGACAATGTAAGGTCCTGAAATACTCTCACTCACAACAGCTCTGTTTCCACATTTCATATATTTCCAAAACCAAGGCTGGTATAAAGGGTTTTACCTTGTCTCTGTGGGTCAACTGCTGGCTGATAACATCCTCACAAATGCTAGAGGATGGAACAAGATTGTGTAACTGGAAAAAAAGTTCCACACTCTTCTGGTGATGTTGAGGAGTTCCATCGCCTAACTGGTCCCATAGAGTTAATGCCACATGCTTTGGCAAGAAACACAGGAGAATCACAGAGAAGGAGGGGGTGGGGGACAGAGAGAGAATGTTATTTTTACTAAAATAATATTTCCATCAGTGATCAGTTGATGATATTGTAGGAAAGAGTAGCTTTGGTGTGGGGCTGTTGGAAACATTGACACCCAAGGCGCTCATGGTGTTCTTACATAAAAGATAAGGCACTCTTTCTCATTCAATTCTCTTCTCCTGCTTCAGCATCACCTACAATGCTCTACAGGCTCTTTTGATTTTTCAGGAGTAGTTCTTGTAAAACAAGGAATAGGCAAGTACCACTGCATAAGCAGTGTCACCTGTGTTTTGAGGGGTTTCGAGTGAGGGTAGGGCCCAGTTAATACTTGGATGAGACAGCAGTAGGAATCTCCAGTCATAGAAAACCCAGCAACCTGGGCAATTATTGCCAATCAGAGTTAGCAATACTAGTCTTTTGTTGTTGCTGTGTACCTTCAATTTATAGTGACCCTAAGGCAAACCTATCATTGGGTTTTCTTGGCAAGATTTGTTCAGAGGAGGTTTGCCATTGTCTTCTCCAGAGAATGAGAGATGGACAAATAGCCTGACTCAGTTTGAGACAGCGTCTTATGTTCCTACTAGTACCTTCTTGGTGAACTGCACTCTTCAGAAAGTGGGAAAGGCAAAAAGATAGTTCCTGTCCCAATTAAAGATCAATCAATGACTCACTAAAATAAAACTGCAACAGATATTACTACATTGCTGGGAAAGTAATAAAAAGTGGTAATGAACTGGGTTAATCTGTCTCATTATTAAATATATTGTGTAAGCAGAATTCCACTTGCAAAACAGATTTTCCTCTCAAGTTTTGCCATCAGGCATAGGCATTAAAAATCAAACAGGGGAAAGACAAAAAGGATGCAATTGGAGTCATGTGCCTACATTTTGACAAGATGTTGTTATATTTATTATATTTTTTACTGTATTTTGCTGTATGGCCTTGGATATGTTTTTTGGATAAACTATTATAGGTTGGGGGGATCCTAAAACAGCCTACCAAAGTCAGTAACAGAATAATATTCACTCACTAATTTAAAAAAAAATATATTAAAGGTTTAATGTCTGTGTTCTGTTATTGTTAAAGACAACCAGCATGATTTGAGCATTAGACTGTGACTCTGGAGACCAGGGATCAAATCCCTGCTCAGCTATGGAAATTGACTGGGTGAGCCTGGGCAAGTCACACTCTCTTGGTCTCGAAGGCAAAGCAAATCTTGCTATCTGAACAAATCTTGCCAAGAAAATTCCATGGCCTTAGGATCGCCATCAGTCAGAAACGACTTGAAGGGGCACAACAACAACAACATTATTGTTAGAATATATACACTATGTTCCTACAGGAATAAACTCTACTGGAATGTAAGCAGAGCATGAATATAGATGTGGGAAACAGTCTACAAACAGCAGCACACTTTCATTATTGCAGAAGCTACATGACCATTTTACTGTACCTTGAAAAAATCTGTTTTTTCAGCCATGTACCGGAGGTTGCCTTGATTGAGAGGAGGTCTGATGACAACAGCCACTCTTCCCTGGTTTGGACTAAGAGGTTGTGCACTCTCTACATTATTTAGGCTTTCTCCAGTGACCATCGCAACTGACTGAGTCAATCCAACTAGGTCCATAATTAATGAAATAGTAACACCTTGGATGCTAAAATCATTTGCTTGCCTGCAAGCACTCATAAGAGTCTGGAGCCACAAAGGGGGTTGCTCTTGCTCACAATCTGCAATAGAGAAGAATATGTTCCATATTAATTATTTTCCCTACCTTGCTTATCTATTACATCACCATTATAACCAACATCAACTATTTTTCTTGCAGGAACACCAACATTTTATTTGTATTTGTATTTTGTCAAATTCTGTTTAGTTACATAAAACAGAATTTGATGGCATTTTTCTATTACCTTCAAAATACCAAAACCAAACCAGAATCCTGTTTAGAGTTCTACTCTTTATGTACATTCCAAGCCCCCTCTCTGTTCTCAGTTTGTTATGATTAGGACAACCTGGATACCCACAGAGACCAAAGGATTGTGAAAAAATACAATGGTTAGCCTCCTACTATCAAAACTGGCAGTTGGCAAGTGTAAGGTTTGGAGATGCACTTTTTTGAAATCTTTGTAAGCTGATTCTCAAATTGCTGTGTAGCTTGATAGTGATCTTTTACATGCATCTTAAGTTTGTCTGGTTCAGTATATTGTTTCTTTGTTATTGTATTTCACAAGGATAAAATAGGAAGCACGTTCCTCCTATTTTGGCACCTTTTCAGTCTATGTCTTGATAATAATTATTAATGCATATGTATTGTCTTTCCTAAAGGCACCAGATCCCATCTAATCTTGGAAGCTAAGCAGGGTTTGCCCTGATTAGTACTTGGATGTAAGGCCACCAATGAATACCAGGTGCTATATATTTCAGAGGAAGGAAATGGTAAAATTATCTTTGATTACTCCCTAAGAAAACCCTATGAAACTATGAGGTCTCCATAAGTCAACACATCACACACACACACACACACACCTACTTTTTTAAAAACAACTTTGAAGAAAGCATACAGAGAATTCTTGTCCAAAAATGTTAGGCAAATTTGTGAATAAAACTTTTTAAAAAATAGGACCTTGCACAGGTGCATCAGTCTTGCACATTGAGTTTATTAGGATATTTCCAGTTCCTTCTACGATGATAGATAGATAGATAGATAGATAGATAGATAGATAGATAGATAGATAGAGATAGATAGACAGACAGACAGACAGACAGACAGAGAACCTTGAAGGTAGGTGGGCAACTTCTTGAGAATGGTGTAACAGCATTCACACCATTCTTTCCCCCAAACCACTGCCATCTCCTGTTCGTTCCAATGTCACACTGGTTGCTCTCATTTCTAACCTCCTACTGCTTTTTCTGCAGCCACCACAAAATACCAATCATTATGTTGGAAAACATGGCATGCAGGGAACTGTACCTTGATTCTCATTAAAATCACTGGCATTTTGGTAATGGAATTTGCATTGGGAGTGTGGGATAGCCAGCTGACTAGCAGTGTGTTGCCCATTCTGGCCTAGAAGGAGGTCTTGGTGCAGAAACTTATCAAACGTGCCAGAGGAAAGGACTACTTTAATCAAAGTATACCGCTACTCCCAATGAACATACAGTATACACTCCAACATTTCCTAGATGAAACTTGGGACATATGTGGCTAAGCAACATCAGAGTGTAGTCAAGAAGGCAAAAATTATTCATGAGGGAGAACACACAATTTGGGAGAGCCAGAGCAGTTTGCTATTGCCTGAGCCTCTTGGGACTGGCAAGACACCACTCCCTCTTGTCCTCTCCCCCTGCTCTGTTCACTGAGTGCAAACTACTCTTCCACTTTGAACTCAGCTTGCTAACTTTGCTGTAATGGAAGATGAAGACAAAGAAAGAATATGGGCAGAAGAGAAGAAGCTGGATCATTTTTAAAGCATCTGAAAAAGTGAGATGCTTTTGGAATAATCACTGCAAAACTAAGGATGCCTAGGCTAGGATCTCATGGCTGTGCATCAGAAGTGGGCAAATTCCTGTGGGAAAAATGGCATGCATCATTTTCTGTTGCTATTTTGAGAGGAACGGCATAGGAAAATGGAAGTATTTGGGGGGTATCACAGGGTTCTGGAGCCCTTGTGGGAATGTGTTGGGGATAGTTTCTTTTGTTCTCAACATTTGGGGGCTTTCTGTGTGATTTGGGAGCAAAAAATATCTGAAAATTGCACCTTTTTAAAACTGGGGGAGGGGGTTTGGGGGCACCAAGAACTACAAAAGGTGGGGAGCATGGGACTATGGGCCCCACTATGGTCACCCTTGCTAAACATGAACAGAACTTTAATGTCCAGGAAAGCAATTTATTAGCTAAAAGACTAATTGCTCTTCAACAGACACCACACAAAGCACCGGAGGGATCTAAAAGAACTAGGATACATATGATGGAACCAGATGTCATACTGAACTCTGATGGCCTTTACTGTACTAAGGGTCTTATGTCAATAGCTAAATCATGTCTGATCAACCTAATTAAGCCCCAAGATACCTCACACCAAACCATTTGTAGTAGCAAACATTCTAACTTTCAAAAAATTTCAAGGAATAAAAATAACTTGATTTGTGTTGACATAAAAGGCTAGAAAATAAAAAGGCAAGGTAACAAGCTTCTGGATTTTACCAAAAGAGGCATTTTAAATTCAGGAAGGAAACTTAGCAGGGAAGGGATAAAAATGTTGCAGATTACTCACCAACATCTGCCTTCTCAGCATGTATTTCGGAGGTATGATTTCCCTCTGCAATGTAAACTGGAAAACTTGAACATTCAAGGAAGAGCTGACATGCAGCCATAAAGGCAGAGAGGTATTCTTTTGGTGTTGCCTTCTTTGTAATTTTCTTCCTTTTTGCTGCATCTCCTTGTGACTCTCTAGTGCACTGCACAGTCTCTCCTTTCCCTCTGGGGAGTTCCTCCTGAAGCTCTGTCACCAAAGGCTGGGACAAGGAATTGCATGGAATGATGTACAAGTTGATAAATCTGGTTAAAAACTGCTGGACATACTCCAAACAGCACTGCATTGCAGTCTTTTGGACCGTTGTTGTCTTCCCACTTCGAGATCCTGTCCCCTGGGTCACCTTGAAAGCATGCTGCACAATGGTCTCCTCCGAACCCACTGTTGAGGCTGTCTCTGTCTCTGAGGAAGCACTACCAATGATGGGGATGCCAGGACCCCCAATTAACATCCGGTCAATGTCATCCACAGTGTCTGCCTGGTACTGGACAAACTCAGTAAAGCCACTTTCAGATGAACGGCTGCTTGGAGGATTTTCACCGTCTTCAAATACATCGTTGGGGTTTTCTACTGAAACTAGTGGGATCTAATTGAAAGAGGAACGGGATAAAACAGTGAACAAGACACTTCATATTGCATGTTAACAAGGACCATGTTTCCACTTTTCTCAGTAACAGAACTTGCCTTTTGCTTATAATCTAAGGGTAGGTCCAGAAAATCAACTACTACAACCCATCTGTGTGCATGTATTTTACCACCATTGTGTAACAAGATCTTTCTCGACATGGATATTTGACTTGCAGAAAGCAAGGCAGCAAAATCCCTTCCCATTATGTATTTCCATGTGAATCTGTATTTTGAGTAAAGGTTTCCACTTTGACAAGTTTCTCTAGTTGTGTCTGATTGTAGGGGGTGATGCTCATCTTCATTAGTAAGCCAAAGAGCCAGTGTTGTCAAAGACAACTCCATGGTCATGTAGCCAGCATGGCTGCACAGACGTCTGGTACCTTCCCACTGAAGTGGGACCTAGTTATCTACTTGCACTTTTACATGCTTTCGAACTGCTAGGTTAGCAGAAGGTGGGACTAGTGACAGGAGCTCACTCTGTCTCATCTCCTTGTGACTCTCTTGCAGTCGTCAGAATCAGCTTCTTAACCACTAGGCCCATGGAAATCAAGGGAATTAAATTAGTAATGCCTAACTCAAGTCCCAGGGATTTCCTGGGGTTATCTCTAATTAAATCTGGATCAAGCCCTAGGAGGCTGAGTAGTTTTGCTGAATCCATCTATTTTACAGTATTTATTTATTTTATTTCCTGCCTTTCTCCCAGCATGGGATCCAAAATGAATACACTAACATAATTACTAAGATATTAAAGGTTCATTTAACACATATAGGAAGTATACCACATTAACTTCAGAAGAAAAAATGTATGCACAATGTCCACACATTCCACTCACTATTAGTGTGTTATAATGATTCTCTCTGCATATATTTTCACTTATTTTCATTTTCTGTGCATTCAGTTTTGCAAGGTTTTTTTTTTGTCAATACCTCCACTGACATCAGCAACAAATAAGCACAAACAGAAGTTTACATCCACCAAAATATGTGGCAAAGAATTACAGGTAACATCTTTTTATATCCCTTTGTCCTACTGGTATCTAATGCCCCTATTCCCTAAAATAACAGAGCTCAGACTGCAGTTCCCTGTTACACCACAATATCCTGCCTTTCTTTCACAAAATAATTCAAAGTGGATAATAACAAGCAGTTACAATAACAGACGTTAAAAATAAAGCAAGTTACAAAAAATTACATACAACAAAGTCAATCACAGCCAAAATAACTTAAAAAGAAGAGTGCACACCATCTCCACAAGCCTTTGTGAAAAGTGGGGAGGAAAATCAAGTAGTGACAGCACCCCCATCCCAAACCCCAAGCTCCTAGCATGATTAAGAATGCCCTACCCCTTATATTCATTTAGGCACGTTACAGACCACCCAAAACGGGCGGCCTCGCGCCGCTGCCGGTTGCTGCGTCTGGGAACCACAGCAGCCAAACGATTCCCAGGTGCAGCAAGAAAGAAGCACCAAAATGCGCATCTGCGACTTCAAAATAGCGGCGCTCATCTGTATGCGGTGCTGCCATTTTGACGTACTCGTTACACGTGAGGGGCAAGGCGCATCAGGAAGCGCCACCCCTCGCGCATAACAACAGCGCCTCTATGGGCCCGTCTGTAACGCGCCATAGTAAAACTCAGAAAATGTAAGGGACAAGGAATAAAACCTTACAAGTGATATGATTATAGATCCAAGAAGGACTATACAGCAAGAAGCAGCCATTAAGACAACCTGGTCTCAGGCCCTGCCCATCATTTAAACCAGCTGTTGCACTCGGCTGATATGGGCCAATATCTTAGGAAGCAAGGCTGATGGTGACATGCAAGAGCACTACCTCAGTATTGGTGCTCTATATGCGGGATTCACTGCCCCAAGAGATTAACTCAACTTCCTCTTCATTTGTGTTTTGCACTAATGGTACACCTCTCTTTAAACAGACATTTACCACTATTTTTTGATTTAATGAACACTAATTAGATTTAATTGTTTTCAGCTGCTTGTAGCTATGGTAAATGTTTTAAACACATACACACACACAATGTGCAGACTTTTAATGGCAAATAAACATTCAGAGACACAAAAGCAATGCATATTTGATGTATTTTTTCGTGCTTTCCTTTTATTAGCTTCCGGGCACAGTACAAGGTGTTGGTTATCACCTATAAAGCCCTACATGGCCTGGGTCGAGTCTACTTGAAGGAACGCCTCCTCCCATACAATCCTTCCCATACACTCCGATCTTCCAGAAAAAAACTCTTACAATCTAGAAAAACCAGACTGGCAGTGACCTCCTGAAGGTCCTTCTCTGTCACTGCTCCAAAAACTTGGAATGACCTGCCAGAAGAGATTCGCCAATTATCCTCACTCGAGGCTTTTAAAAAGGCAACAAAAACCTTTCTCTTCCGGCATGCCTTCCCCAATTGATAATGTCCAGAACCAATTGAATCCCCCTCCTTTTATTATTTTTCTTATTTGTGATTTGTTTTTAACTTTGATGTATTGTTGTACATTTTTTTTTTTACTGTTTAATTTTATAGTTGGGAGGGAGGGTTGTGTCGGGGTTTTGTGGGGCTTGTTTTTATTTTTATATATTGTATTTACTTTGTTGTTACCCGCCTCGAGCCTCAATCAGAAGAGGCGGGATATAAATAAATATTTATTATTGTTGTTGTTGTTATTATTATTAACATGTTTTTCATTGTCCATTTCACCTGTGAAAGCCCCCAAAATATATACTGGACTGAAACATAATTGCTACATCATAGTTTATCAAAATTAAATGTATGTTTTTTGGAATTTTATAACTTCGTTTCCCTTTGTTTTCATCTTTATGTCACTCTGAGAAACACATTTTTCTAGGGGGAAAATGGGGAACAAACGTCAACAAGACAAGCAGTGGCTAAATGTTGGTACTGCAGCCACAAGGTTGTGAGTTCCATCTCAGGGCTCCAAGGCTGACTCAGCCTTCCATCCTTCTGTAGGTTGGTAAAATCAGTTCCCATCTTGCTGGGGGCAATTGGCTTACAGACTGTAAACTGCATAGAGAGTGCTGAGTTCACTGATAAGTGATATAGAAACGTACATGCTATAAAATTACTGAGGAGAATAAATTTTCATGAGTAGTAGATACCAACTGTTCTTCAGATTCTAGGAGATAGTTTACTGTCCTATAAACCATCAGATTAGCTCATGATTTTATTTATGCTTTATTTCCTTTTGCTTCCAGGTAAACCACACATAGAACCAGTGTGGTGTAGTTTGGGTGTTGCACTAGGAACCTGGAGACCAGGGTCAAATCCCTGCTTGCCTATGGAAACTCACTGGGTGACCTTTGGCACGTCATACTCTCTTAGCCTCAGAAGAAGGCAAAAGCAAATCTGCTCTGAACAAAACCTACCAAGAAAACTTTGTGAAGGCTTAGGGTCTTCATAAGTCAGAAATGACTTGAAGGCACACAACATGCAGGTATGTTCCCAGGTAGTTAAAGAAAGGATATGACAGTTACTTTTTAGAAGATATGGGCTGACAAATTGCAATATGTCCCCTTCTTGAAGTACATCATGTATTTTTAAGCACACAATAAGGCTTAAACAATCATCCAATTCTACAAATGCTGTTAAACAGTTTTAAAACTGAGTATCTTATCGCTCAATAAAGCAAAAAGAATACAACCAGAATTACCTTTTTATCTTCCCATTCTTTGATGGTGCTATGCCTACTTGGTAGCTGCAGGACACCATCAGTACCAGCAGATAACAGTGGAGGTTGAACCTTGCTAAGAATCTTTGAGCAGAGTTTCAAGGAATCTGTGAGCTCAGACAAGTGTAAAGTTTGGAGGTGACTTGTCAATGCAGAGACCATCCTGAGCAACAACTGAGGAAGGTGTTCAGTTTGTATTTCGATATAGGTCTCCTACCAACAAAATAGATATAACACTGTTATCAATGATATGTGTAATTTATTCTTACAAGGGCTTTTGACTACATATATGTAGTTTCATTCATAATCAATCTGCATAAAATCAGAAAAACTTTTTAAAAAAACTTTTAAACACCACCAACAAATGTTAACAGACTGGGATGACAACAAAGTAACTTTTCTGTCTTCTCTTCCAAGCAGCCTGTCCTGAGGTAACCCTGCTGGATGAGCTATGGCCCAGTGAGAGGACTGAGAGAAAATAGGTGAGGACACTGAAAACAGGCAGAAGCAGCATTGTTGAATGGGAACGCTTTTCTCAGCTGGTGCTTCTAACTCATTTTAGTGATTGCCTTCTTTTCTCAGACTTATTATAAGCAACAGCTAACCCCTTCCAGTAAAGTTTCCTGACTCTCAGAAGAGACCAGGGGCTTGAGGACAGATGAGAGACGATTGTTGTGGATAGCAGGTGGGAAAGACTCCATCTCATTCCACCAGGATTTCTTTGGATCCAAACCAGTATCAATATATGTTTTCAAAATAGTATTATCTCATTTACAGTCTAATCCTACACATGTCTACTAGAATGATGTAGAGTCCAATTATACCTACACTGAATCGCAACCTCTCAATATAGAGGGGATAGCCATGATATTGGACAACATCCTTTTTGGAATCAGGTGAAGATAACTATGCTGTTGCTTGCTAAATACAGTGGATTCTCCACATTTGCTGGGGCTAGGGGCACAAGACCCCCATGAAAGTGAAAAAATCACAAATAAAAAACCACTATTTATTATCTAATAGAACACCTCTCTATGAATCTCTAGGCCCTCCAGGGCAATTCTATGGTCAAGATCTGCCAGATGTTGACCATGAAATTGTGCTGGAGGACCTACACATTCGTAGAGAATCTCTGGGATCTCCAACATGACCTTTGGCAGAAGCTGACGACAGAGTCATGCTGGAAGACCTAGAGATTCCTAGAACATATTAATTAAATCCATGAATAATCAAATCTGCAAAAGTCAAAATCACAAATGTGGAGGGCAGACTGTACATATATAAGAAATAGGAATGGGAGAGACATGTGTATGCACTATAGAGAAACATCATCATCATTATTATTATTATTATTATTATTATTATTATTATTATTATTATTAACCTTTATTTATAAAGGCTTCATGTATATTCCACAACAAGAAAGGAACCAACACAGCCTATTGAGAATTTTAGGACTAGTTTTTACAGGGTAGTCTCCCCAGTGGCATATGTTGCTTCGAACTACCTTAACAGCAATGATAACATTATCTGAATAATTGCATTTTCCTTAGTCAAAACAAAATGTGATTAAAATTATTAGACTGTTTATAAAATAAGCACAGCTGGATGTGAGTACTGTGTGCTGCAAATGAGAAAGTAATGCACACGTACTGCACAGAAATATTTTTTGTGCAGTACCAACACCAAATTCCAGACTACATTAGCTAACAAAATATTCACAATGCACTCACAGCTATTTTTAATCAAAGTAAATATTGGCAGAACTGTGTAAAGAATAATTTTTAATCATAAGAGGAAAACAGGCTGAATGTCATACCTGACAAAGCACTCTCATACTTCTAGTAGGCTTTGAAATGAAAAAGCAAAGAATTTGAAGAAAGACAGAAAACAGAGAAAAAGCATTTCCAAAAGCCTTCATTAAGATACATAAAGTGTACAGAGTACACAGTTGAGACATGCATAAATTACTGCTGTTACCTAACAATTTTAACAAAACCACATTTCAATGTCTTCAGTATAACAGCACGAAAAGAAGAAGGGTTGCAACAAATTCTAATGTCAAGGAAATAAAAGAGATCTTAATCCATTTTTAAATAAACATGCAGATTACAGTGTGGTGAAATCTAATTCTCTAAAGCAAAGTCATGCTATGCTATTGTTTGAAGCAATGCCAGCTAAGTTACATCTAACAGGGTTAACATCAACCTCCTGCCACCCCTCTTAGCATGCCATCTATTTTATTAAACACCAAGGAGCTGCAGAAAGAGCGCAAAATTCCTTTTTTATAACCAGTAAGCAAAGGGAATCTTACCAAAGATACTATATCCAACAAAAAATCCACCAGCAGACAGAAATTGGTGAGAGGGAGATCAGTGTGCTCACTGCCACCACTAGGCACAGTCTGTAGTCGGGCATGCAGTGTCCTCCTATCAATTGAAAGTAGTTTATTTTGTTAGTAGCAAGGCAGCAATGGAAACAGCCAATATAAGAAGTGAACACAGTGAAACTCACCTAATACAATAATACTGGTGCAAGTAGCAGATTTGCATTCAGCTACGTAATATCATTTTATTTTCTTTTTTTAATATTCTTTATTTATTACAATAACATTTTAAATTGTTGAACATTAGTAACTAGCATATCAAGGAAATTAAGGATCCAGGTTTCTTTTTAATTTCTATGACATTCACCCAGAGATTAGGCTGACTGAACAACTGGTGTAGAGGTAGACTTTATCCAGCTGTTTCATGGTCCTGAACGGTTCTGCCCCTGCAGATTTCCATGACTTCTCCTACAGTATTCTGCAGGGAAAAGAGGGATTGGTAAAAATTGCTTCCTTACACTCCATTATGGAGCATCCTCAGAGGAGAATTCCAGTCATAAGAACTCTGGATCCAACCCTACAGCACTAACAGGTAACTTACATATCTGAATGGACCGTCATAGACTAACCACAACAGACAAACCTTTCATATAAACTCACATATCTTCAAGTCTATGTTTTTCATTGAAGTCACACATTGCAGGCCAAGTGGCAATGATAGGAGGGCTGTTGCTTTGGCACTTACACACACAGGCATTATGTTAAAATGAAAAAGGACCACAATGTTACAGATACAGAAGCTTGGCTGTGCATGGGCCCTGACCAAGACACTGGGTAACTCATCCGTGAACTGATAACTCTGTTCTCCCAGGTAGCCTGTTGTGAAACACCTGAAGTAGCACAGGTAGCATTCCACATGAGCAAGAGCCACTGAATGTATCTCTGGCTACCAGGTGATGAGGCAGGGGCACCTGCTCCTGAGGTGGGTATGACCCCTGTTGCCCATCCCCTGGTTTCATAAGGGGATATGACAAGTTCACAAGCCTGCAGGTACACTATCTCCACCCAAGCTGCAACTACCCCCATGAAAAACTACCCAGAAGTTGTGACAGAAACATTGAAAATGCAAATGATTACAAATCCCAATAATAAACAAAACATAACTTCAAGGGAAGGTGAGTGGGATGAAACCTGATTCCTGAATGTGGGCTCCAAAGGAATCTTTTTATGCATCACCAGCAGACTTGACTTAAAATCTCATGACCATGTGGAAAAGAGCATTCATTCCACAACTAAATGAGCTGCTCCCTTACATCCAGTTCTACATCCAGCATAGGAAGCCTGAAAAAATCTGCATGGGCTTCTGGGACAGAGGTATTTCTAACTCAAAAGATGGTGCCTTGTCTCTGCTCCCCCATCTCAATGAGGACTACAACACAAGCTCCCAGATAAGTCTGGAGATGTTTTTCAGTTAAAACACATCAAGTTCTGAGTAATGATATGGGATAAAAAGCAGTTGTAAACTTGTTCTCAGAACAAATAAAAAAATAATGTATAAACTTATAAGTAAAAATTAGTAAAAAGTGTATATTAAGTATTTCATTATTTTGAAATGAATGTATCATTTCCCTAGATCAGAAGGAGAACAAACTTATTCTGTTCCTCCAAGATAGGGGGGTAGTTCTGTATGTCAACTTTACACCCCTGAGAGACACCATGAGCTTCATCAGCTGTAATCCTCCAGCCTCAGTAAGCAAGTCAGAAGAAATAAGACTGTAAGTAATTGTAAGCCCATTTCCAGTTTTGTAAAACCCAGAGTGTACTGTGTACATGTATGGAGCTGTGCCTTCTTTTAGTGCAAAGTTGCTGTTCCTGGAGGCTTCCAGGAATGGAAAATTAATTTTCAATAAAGGAGCACTGAGATATCCCAAAGGAGTCTGAGACCTACAAAAAGAGTTTTGAGTGCCACATACAACCCACAAGTCAAACAATTCCCATTCTTGTTTTATAAGGAAACAGTAATAAACAAACCATCATTAACAAACTGAAAGATACAGACGTGTTAGTCTGGATCAGTATGCAAAGGGATATTGTAGTACCTTTGAAACTGAGTGAAAGAAAGTTGGATCATAAACTTTTGTAGACTAAGTTAACTTCATCAGATGCACTGTAATTTAAATTTAACTTACCTACAACATTCTTCAAACCAGCGGGCAATGTAATCCCACATATAATAAGGCTCAAAAGAATTAAAGAGAAGATTGGCAGTTTTAATCAGCTCTGCTGTTTTCTTATTTTCCCTCAGTTTACTGGAAGAAAAATGTTATTAACAATATTTAGTATGGTTGCTTTCATCTACTTGCAGTATTGCACCAAATCTATTCCTTGATTTTTCTCACAGCTAGCACATAATCATCTTTTCCTTTCTAATCCTTTGGCTTTCTGCTATCATTTCCATATAGGAAATCTCCAGCTACTGCTTCTGAACTGAGCAGCATTCAAAAGCTAGACAAGATAAATACTTGCAGCCTACCAAAGTTTCCTCGGGTAGATAAAAACTCTTAAGTGTCTCTCTTACTGATAAATCTTAGCCAGAGTCTCCAGCTACAACAGGGTTGGGCAACTACAGCAGAGATGAGCACCCTGAGGCCTAAAGTTCATACAAAGCCATTAATCCAATTTCACAAAGGTGGGATACAGACCGCCCCTTTGGGGCGGCCTGCACCCACCCCTTTCCCCGATGGATCGGGGCCTGAAAGGTCACAGCGGAAGCCCCGGAGGCCCCGATCCACGGCTTTTCCAGGCCGCGGGGAAGCAGCAAAATGCCACTTCTCTGTGGCCTGGAAAGGGGTGTCCTTGGAGCTTCATGCCCCAAGGACACCCCAGCAGTGGCGGGGAGAGAGAGAAAGCCCCTTTCTCTTTTGTATTGTTGGCGCGGCTGCGTAAAGGCCGCGCCAGCGATACGCGTGGCGAAAGAGCGCTGTTTCAGAGCTCCTTTTGGTACCGCTGAAAGGGTGCCACAACCACCCTGTAGTGACACCAGCACATTATGGCTGTGCCGCGCTGTTTGGACGCGGCACGGCTGTCACGTCAAAATGTTGGTGCCCATGTAGACAGGGCGCCGCCATTTTGACATACGGAGGACGTACTAGGGTTAGGGAGCGTCTGAATGGTGCGCGCTCCCTAACCCTAGAATTGCCGCCACCACGCTACATTTTGGCGGTCTGTATCCTGCCAAAGAGAATAAAAGGGGAGATGGAAGGAGGAAACAAATGTGTAAAGGGTTTCCTCCCAGAGATTATTCTCAAGGGAATGGAGCATTTCCCCATTCCTTGACTATAGAGAATTTATTTTAAAAGGTACACCCATTGTAAAAATAGAACTGCAGTCACTATATAAACAAGAAGCTTCACTAGCAAGAATGATTGGCGGAGAACTCTGAAGCATAAAAACCTCTGAGCATCAGACCTTCCATAACAAATTGGAGAAAAGACTTTGTGAGACAGCATAATTTACGTGTCAAACTTTTGCCACAATATGCTTATCTTAGGATTTAATACCCATAGAAGATTGAGGAGAAAAAGTTAGTTCTCCCTCATATGGTTTCTTTTTTCAATAATTAGCAATCACCTTCCATGCTTGCAGACTCAGTGTATTCATGATATTCACTAGTAAAAAGTGTATATTAAGTACAGTACTTTATACACTTGAGTTATGCATTGAGTCTGGGGGGGAGGTCTGTGACAACGGGTCCCTGGAAAAGAAGAGGTTAAGAGCCACTGATTCATATAATTACCTGCTGAGCTGTGCATGATCCTTGCTGAAAGAAGACTCCACCTGAAGATCCAACTCAGCTTTGCACTGTGTGTATAAGGTCCTAAATACTTCAATCAGAACATCCTCTAATATTACAGGTCCTAAAAATGAACAAGAGGAAGAAATGCAATTATCTGTACACAGATCAAGAATGTTTTCCCCAGTTAATATGTGACTTAGACTCAACTTACTGTACCTAAACTTTAATCAACTGTACAACAAAAGACACTTGCTGACAGATTTCTTCATTCTTATTAAATTTGGCTATACAAAACCTATAGGCTGCCAAATCATTTGTAGAGATTTGTGATGGTAAAAACCTAAAGTGTAATATGCCTGATTATAGTCAGTGCTGGTGCCACTACAGGGTGGTTGTGGCACCCTTTCAGCGGTACCAAAAGGAGCTCTGAAGTAATGTAAGGTAGTTGATTGAATTATTTGGAGTGAACTTCTTGGTATGATATTGTATTTGCTCCACTCCAGTGTTAACACTGAGACATGGGGAAAGAGGAATTAGGGAAGGGAACCTCACAAGTTGCAGCATGTTTAAGTTTATGGGACAGATCCATGCACAGGAGAGAGCAGCAAACAACATACACTGCATTATACCCAGGATTTCCCTCATGTGGACAAAAGGGTTCTGCTCCTAGAAGGTGTCTGCCAGATGTGCAGAGATCCCTCACCCCTTCAGCATATGCCACAGCTCACTCTATTCAGAAGGTTCCCACTTATTAGGTGATACTAGTCCATGGGCAGAGTTTGCTTCCACCAGTTGCTGACTCTTAAATCTGGGTCCCAGCCAATATAAAACACGTGGTGATTAACAATTCTGTATATCCTGCCTGAAAAACATATTAGACTGGACCCAGAAGTAAGTTATATTTATCATATTGCCATTGAAATCAATAAAGACTTTAAATTAGGTATAAGTAATCCAAACATGACAGAGTCTGGACTGAAACCGTTAGACAGAAAGTCCATTAGGCCCACTAGACACAGCCACAATATACTGTTTTGGGGTAAATAATTGTATATTTATACTGCTAAAACTATGACATCTGTTAACTAAGTAGAACAGCTTTTACATTAGTCCTACGCAGGAAATCCAAAGTACAACTAAATTGGGGAGGGGTTAGGAATGTAAGACTCACTCCCAATGTCCTCATGTGCCTTATTTTATTATTGTGATGGTTTTAAGTGTAAAGATCTAAAAAACTGGAAGCATTTTTGAACATACTTATAATACTACCTGTGGTCAGAAGCCCTAACACTATGTAGCTCATAGGAGTTTTCTAAGACAAGTAGAAATGCTGGGTGCAGTACATGGAAGTCATCTTCACATCCAATTTAACTGTAGTCATGTTGCGGACAAATGCCTACACAGCATGCTTTAACCATAATTTATGCTAAGGATCTCTGAAAGCTGTTAGAAAGCATGATACTAATACTACTTGCAGGGGGAGAGTAATGACTCTAGCTAGTATCAGTGTAATGTACTAGTACACTTCCTATAGCTGTGTTGGTTTCATTCAACCTTAATGTGTGGAGATTGCCATTAAAGATTTAAGCTTAACCTGAAAACATAACCACAACCTTAAAACTATAATATAACCACAAGGGGAAGAGATAATCCCAGAGTATAAAATTAAAATACAGTTTTTTTCTTTCTTTCCAAAGCCTGCTATTCAATTGGTTCTTGGTGACTGTTTTATTTTTATTAACTTCATAATGTGATTTTTGCCTTGTACTCTGCTCCAAATGCCAGTTACACCATACAATCCTAAAAGCATACTGCAATGTTGTACAAATCTTGTTTTAGTCATGCATTTAAACATTCTCCTTTGATCAGGAATTCTCCTTTGCTGGTAGTGCAACACTGACTGCCCTACCTCATAGGGTTGGTGTGAAGAGAAAGTAAGGCATGTACAGCACCACTTTGAGCTCACCTGGGGAAAGGCAGAATCTTTTATTTATTTAATTTATATCTCACATTTCTTCTAGAACAGGAGTCAATGTATATAAATGTAGCCAGTAAACCAACGGGGTGACCTTTAGCAAGTCACACTCAATCAAGCTCTGAGAAAGGAAAGGCAAACCCCCTCTGAATAAACTTGCCATGAAAGCCCCATGGCCCCATCTTAGGGTCACCATAAGTTGGAAATTACTTGAAGGCACACAACAACAACAACTAAGGAATAATTATACCCAAAATGGCTAGATAAACAAAATGTTGTTTACTGATGATTAGGACTATTCTTTATGTATCAACAGGCAATCATATTTATTTATTTATTTATTTATTTTAATATCCCGCTCTTTTCCCAGGACTGGGGCTCATATGCACATACACACAGCAGAATAGCACTCATGTAGATACCTAGCTCAGGTTTGTCCAGTAAACTGATAAGAATCCGGAAAGGCTTTAGGTCTTGCATCAATGTGCTCTCCTCCCCGTGCATGTTGATTTGCAAAATTCCCACCATTGCCTATAAAAAATAATGTTTTGCAGTCAAAAAAACAGAAAGAACATTTGGGCTACAACAAACACAGTGCCAGTAAGAATCCATTCACATTCCTACAAGCAAAGCCCAGAGTGCTAACACATGACTTTACTTGGGAAAAACCCCACACCCCCCCCCCCCCCCCCCCCCCCCCCCCGCCCCAATATACTGGCTAAATGGCAACCTTTATTAGGTTAATTTTGTCATGCTAAGCAGTGAGTTCATGCAACAAGTGCCAGTTTCTAAGTTTGTAAGGACATGGTGAATTCCCTTCACAGGATGCTTTTGCAAGGTGAAAAAGACAGGGAATTCTTATCAACCCCCTTTGCCCTGCAGCCTGCTATGTTTGCAGCCTGCCATGTTCCCAAATTCTGCCCCAGAGAATAGGAACAGCAAGGCAAAGAGGAAATGGTCAAAAATCGCCCCATCTTCAGTGGGAACCTCGACAGGTTTTCCATCCCTTCAGCAAAGGTGAGAAAGTCTTAGATCTGCAAGAAGAGATACTCTGAATCCAACCCATGATTATCAGTCATGCAGAAAGATCACAGCGATGGGTCCAGGAAAGTACTTTCATAGAAAAAAAGAAACTGTGTGAGTGCACACACAGACGTGCATACATGTGTCTGCTTGGTATACCAGGAGTCCCATGTAGTAACATGAACATCTAACCATTTTTCTCATGGTTCATGTACTGTAATTAGGTTAAAATCTAAAAACAAGATAGTATTTTGTTGTTGTTTAAAAACAAGAATCAGTTAGTTTAATGCAAGTGCATGTAGGAACTAAAATTCCAACATGGAAGAAAAGTAATTTAAGTGTGGGGAATAGACAAAGGATGGATTAGATTAAAAGGCATTCTTCTAAAGATACATTGTTGTGGACACTGATCTGTTCCATGTAAATATTCTAATCCAGCATCACTTTTTTTTGGGGGGGGGGGGGGAATCAATAAACACAAAACAGGGCTCCTGTCCCAAAAATTCTCTGTTCCAAAAAAGGGTGCCATTTTGTTGATTGAAATTCACTGGCATGCTAAATTTCTACAGACATAACATAATCAATCTGCACATAAACCCATATAATCTGGAAATTGGTACCATACAAAATGGCAACTTTGGCTTGCAGCCAGTCAAATAAATGGTATGTCTACAACCCATCCTTTAAACCATTTTCAATGCTTAAAAACCTATCCTTTTCAACCTTTGACCTACCACACCGAATACAGTCTACAAAATATGTCTGCCACTACATTGGGGACTTCATGGTTTTTCTGCCACCTTCTAGGCAACCAAGGTATTGGGAAATGAATTGGCCACAGTACATAACTGCTAGGTTATATTCAGTTTGGTAGAACCCATGAGGCTTCTTGATGGGTACTGTTGCCTGCATTACAAAATGCACAGCTCTGACAGATATAAATTTATATACACAGCCCTTAAGTAAAAGGAATAAAAACAGGTTCTGGTACTATACACATATTTTCCCCATCCTGCTAACATGCAAACAATGTATTAAAGGCATGTCTACCTGAACTAACATGTCCTTAGAGAATGTATTGAAGTAGTATGTAGCATGTTCTTCAGGATTACTATGTCGTGTGCTTCTAGGCCCTATAATAGCGCCATTGTTATCAAAACCTTCAAGTGAAGAAAATGAAATGGCACATTAATACAAAGCTTAAAGAAACTGGTAAAGAACAACAAACAGCTGAGGTCTTGTAACTTACCATTTAGCCGTCCAAATATTGTTGGCAAGAGGAAAGACCATTTTAAGTTAAATTTAATAAAAGGCAACTAGTTGCATTCAAGAGCAAAACAACAGACTATTTTCCACTTCTATGGGGAATCCTGGCATTCTGGATGATGAATGCTCAACCTACTTTTTCCAAAGGAAAAAAAATACTTTGGACTTCACAAAAATTAAGAGCGAAATGATTCTGTAGGAGTAACATCAACTTGAGATGATTCATAGTACCTTTCTGAGTGTCTAAGTATCTTACATCTTCATATCCAGTACCTTGTTTTAAGAACTATAACTCTGTAAAGTAGGTTTATCTGTAGAAATGATAATAGTAGCTAAAATCTAATTTGTCAATTTCAAGCTGAGGCGAGACATTTCCTGGTTCACAGCTTGGATTCTCACACCAAACTACTAAACACAGTTTATAGACAGTAAGTCTCACAATGCACTGGGGATTTACCTCTGAGTAGATATGCACAGGCCTTACTCTGTTAAGCACTATGTAGTACAAGTTCCCAATTCTACAGAGTATGTGCCTAAAAGGAAATGGGAATCGTGCTTTCAATGAAAAACCAAGTTGTCTTCTCTGTATATAATTCAACCTGATTTGCTATTTCAAAACTAAAGAAAGATTATTCAGGCAAAGATTGCACAATACAGTATATGGACTGTATCCCTCTGTCTTTTATGTGTTCAGTTTGTAGTTGCTTCAGATGGGTCTACTCAGTTGAGTTGGACAGTATATGAGGCAAATGTATCATTTCTATCCCACTACATGACTTTATAAAAAATTCACAAGAGATCTTATGACCACTAAGGTTAACTAAAAACAACCTCCAAAATTATTTGTTCAAACACAGTATTTAAAATCAGTGAAACAAGGACCAGAGGAGAAAAAAAAAAAGGAAAGGCTCATAAAGTGCTCATTTATCTCACTTTTCAAACCCCTATTAAAATACTTTATACTGTATAGTTGCTACTTATGCTACCAGGAAGTAAAATAAAAGCTAGCAGGCCTTCCTCAAGAAAGGAAATCTGGAAAGTATGTGCCACTATCTAAGAAAACTTCACTCGAACAGACCAAAGGTCTCTATAGTCTGTTTTCTACAGTGGGTAACTAGGTGCCTATGAGAAACCTACAAGAAGGCTGTGACTGATGTCCCTGCTCCTTGTGCTATACACTTCTTGTGTACAACAGTTTCAACATGCAGGAAAGAGAACCTGGACAGGACCTCTTTCAAAGATATTTTTACATGGGGAGACTGGTAAGGGAAGGAGTATTTCTTAACACACCCAAGACAAACTCTAGGACTTTAAAGGTTAAAATTGGCACTCTGAATTGTTCACAGCCAAACCGAGAACAAGTGAAGTTATTTTAACTTAGGTGTAACATGCTCCTTTGGCCTATTTCTAGGTCCTTTTCACACTATAGTTACAGTGCTAAGATTTCATTTTAACTGCCATGACAAGGGATCCTGGGGTTTGTAGGTAGCTTAGGCATAATAACAACAACAACAATAATAATTTTTATTTTTAATTTTATTTCCTACCTCTCCCTGCGGATAGAGCTCTATGGCTAAGAATGATAAATACCACTCCTTAAACAGCAAACCCCAGAATTCCAGTTAAAATAGAATCACAGAGCTAGTGTAAAACAGCTCCTGGAATTAGATGGCATGGTTGTGTTCTGGTCTAACTAACATTTTTGGCTTCTTCTCAAATGTAACTCCAGAAAGAAGACAATATAGTACAATCTGGAAGTTATCGATGCCTGAAATCAAACTAGCCAATTTGCCCTTTAGTAGGTCCAATGTAATGGGTGAACCTGCCCAAGTGGAGAAAAGGTGTTCCTGGCCATGATCCCACCCCAAAATCCAGGGGCAATGCTGGATCAGAATTACTCTGAATTTACAAACCTAATTCTCTAGAGAGAGGCATGATATGTGGGACAATAGGGAACTCTGCAGAATCACAAAGGTCACATTCCAAAAGACAAAGTTTTTTCAAAACACTACTTTATAACTGTAGGAGTGTTAAATTGTCATTTGAAGGTTTCTTTTTAAAAAGAAGTCTCTGCTTTAAAGATTCTTGCAAACTACAAACTATAAATTTTACAGTAACAACAGCAGCAATAACAATATAACCTGCACTCACCTAGAAGCCAGGCATAAAGCCTTCTATTGAGTGACATATCTCTGCGCAGAACTACATGAAGGGATGCTGACAGAATTCTGATCATGTCTGGACGTGTTGCCTAGAATTGGAAATTTAAACAACATGCATCAGCAGGTTTCACATTCAAAGGTTTGGGTGCATGAAGGAACAAAACATTTCATTCATTTCCCAGTACCTCTAGAACTCATGCTGGTTGAGATATGAAACCTAACAGAAATATAGGGTATTATCAAGACAAACAAAACAAACAAACAGCTTCATTTCTATACCACTTCATACTGAACTAACAGTGTCTAAGCGGTTTACAACTGTAAGCTAATTGACCCCAACAATCTGGGTACTCATTTTAGCCATCTTGGAAGGATGCAAACCTGAATCAAGCTTGAGCCCTTTTGTTGGTATTGAATTCGCAACCTTATGGTTTTGAGTGAGTGGCTGCAGTTCAGGCATTTAACCACTGCACCACCAGGGCTTCTGCTTCCTGCTTCCCACTCCATCGGAGCACCCACCAAAGTAGTGTGCACCTTTGCTGGCATCAGCAGACAATCACCACATATCAGTTTCCAGGCCCTCCACTTTGTTTCAGGCAATTTAATTTGTTGGAGTACATACTGACTGCAGTGCAACAAAAATAATATTTGGCACAACATTATTGTTCTACCAAACAGGATAACAAAGACTTCACATTTTCTCCTCAATACATTTTAAAGCAAACTTAAAAGCTCAAGCATCTGTCAATGTCATAAAAACACAAAGATTGATAGAAGCTATCTGTAGCAGTTTAGTGTATGCCCCTGCATATTAAATCAAACAAGGCTCAAGCAGAATTATGAATCTATTACTGAGACAAATCCAAGCATAATTTTTTATGATTATTGTTTACCAAATTGATCCATTTTCTTTAGTTGAGAATGAATACATACCCACAAATTAGTTTCATTTTGTTCACTCGCTTAATTTCACTTATGGGCAAACAGTGCTGCTTTTTGCATAAGTTGTACAGGAGAGCAAAATAGTAAACCTTGACTTGTTATTTTAGTAATCTAACTATTATAGGTTCTCAAGTATTGTTTCTTTATCTGAGAGAAGCAGGTAAAATACAGAGCATTACATGAACTGGCCTGGCCTGATATACTAATTTCTTGGATTTCAGCTCTGCTGAATATATGAGCAACTTAAGTAACAAGAGCTTCATCCATTTCACAGTGCCATGCATCAGATGTTGGATCAAGAACTACAGAATAAACCAGGCACAGCCCAAAGTACATGCTGAGGTTCCCATCAAACTTTTTGCATATGTTGTACAGGAGATCTCCACCTTTTTCTTTTACTTGGATGGGAGTGGAAATATTTGCCAAACAGGGCTGGGAGAAGATGCTTGCCCATCCCCGCCACATACATTTTTTGCTTTGATGGTCTTTGGCGCTGTTGTTCTTCCACCACATTCCAGCCACTTTTGTCAGGGTAGCTTTCCTTTCCTGCTCAGTTTGACTGTGGTGTTGGGGAAAATCCTGCAGTGCTGAAAAATAGCTTGGGGGAATCCTATCAAATATCAATTTCCCTTGAAGTAACTAAACCTTTAGCAGTATACATGTGTGTCTGAATATTTGCGTGTATGCGCCAGCTCCATTTTTGACAAACTGGCTCCCTTTTCAAATGAGTGGATAAATATCTACTGTATTTTCTGGCATATAAGACTACTTTTTAACCCAAGAAAATCTTCTCAAAAGTCGGGGGTCGTCTTATACGGCGGGTGTCGTCTTATAGGACAGGTGCTGGAACCTCCGAGCTGGACTGGAGAATCTGTGATCACAGCATATGGTGGGGGGAGCTCAAAAACGGCTGTGGGGTATGGAAAAAAGAGCACTACCTCTCTGATAGTCTTGGAGACAGGGAGGGCTGGACAGGCAGGGAGAGCTGACCAATCCAAGCAGGCTTTGTATACAAGTTTTCCTGCTAAGTACTTGCATGTCATAAGCATTTGAATTAAAATTACAATATTGAAATCAAATATGAAGTTTTTAAAAATTTTATTTGGTGTGCGTTGAAAGAGGGGTAGTCTTATATGGCGAGTATATCCCAAACCCTATATTTTAACTGGAAAGGTTGGGAGTCATCTTATACGTCCAGTCGTCTTATACACCGGAAAATGCGGTACATTCATTTTAATGGGTAAAAATAAACACTTTTATGCTGAGGGTTTGCAGTTGGACTGCCATATTCGACCTTGACCAAAAACATTTGAACCAACAGCAGGCTTGGTGGGCTTATCTCCTGAAACCATTCATTAGCAAGGCAAGCTTTCCACTCCACATTCAACTACAAGTTGAGTCTGCCTTATCCAAAATGCTTATGACAAGAAGTGTTTGGATTTTTGTATATGTGGACATACATAATAAGATATCTTGAAGATGGGGACCAAGTCTAAACATGAAGTTCATTTACGTTTCATATATACTTTGTAAACATAACCTGAAGATAATTTTATACATAATATTTTTAATAATTTTGTGAATGAAACAAAGTTTGTTTTGGAACCATCAGAAAGCAAAAACATCACTATCTCAGCCACCCCTGTGAACAATTTTGGATTTTGGAATTCCAGATAAGGAATACTTCAACCTATGTATGGAACTATTCATCCATATTTATCCATATTATGGGGAACCATACCAGACAAAGTGTTTAGGAAATCAGTTAAGCAACAAGCCTAGCATCTGAAGAGTTATCCTATTGCAATATATACACTACACAGGGGACTGTGTTGTTTTTTTTTACTCAGTACATGCAACAGGTATTTCATGGAATATGTATTGAGTGACACTTTACCTGACTCATGTGGAATGGAAAACAGAAAAGTATCAGGTCGAGTGTGCTCCTCTGTACTAATACACTGGAATCCTGCACTGAAGTGCTTACTGCTTCTACCTGAAATATAATCCGCATTAAAAACAGGCATAGTCAGTAATGCAGAGCATATGCGAATTGTATCATATGTAACTTTTATTCTTTAGAAAAACAATTACACATGTACACAAAGATCTGTGGTCACACTTGCACAGTAATGTCCACTGATTCCTCTCTCCTCATGTGATAAGGGTGATGGTGTGGTATTCACTAAAATAAATTTCTGAAACGCTTGAAAAGTGTGAGTAATACCAGACAGTCAGGTGTATAATGCCATGGTAATTAATAGTAGAATATTATTTGTGCGACATATATTTTATACTCAGTGCATATTTATGCATATATCTACATTGCAAGTAAGTTACAGGTTATATATTGGTTTTGAAAATAAAATGCTGATGATCATCTCCCTAAGTGGAGTTTTCCTTCGAATACCCCAGTTCTCCCTTATTCTCCCTTATACACCTCCCTTATACTGCAAACACCAGCACACCCTCCACATGTTCGAGAGAGTCGAGATTTCTGGGTATGGTATTTCAGATGTTACAAATGAAAGTAAGTGGGATTGGGCAATTGTACAAATTAAGCTTTAAGGACTCTTACCATCAGTTCAATGTCACTGCCTATTATATATAGCTGGTCTTCCATGGAAAGCTTTCTGTTGAGATGGGACAGCACATAAGTAATTCCAGGCAACCGAACTGCAGGACTAGTAAGAAGACTACCCCACAGTGCACTGTAGAAAGCAGATTGGTCCACTGCAGCAGCTACCTTCTCCAGCAGAGTGTTTGTTCTGTGACATAAGCAGCAGAGTTGGAAAAAAAGTTGAAAGAAACCAGGATGAATAATTATAAATAAACCCTTGAAATATGTGTGTCTTCCACAAATTAAAACACAAGTTGGTAAAAAAACTAAGAAGTTGGTTAAAGATACCAAAAAACCCTTAAAGAATATGAAAGGAATCTGGAAGTTCAGTATTACTCAGGAGTTTTGACTCTTTTCTCACTGAAAGGCTTACTCCTAATAGCTTTACTTACTTAATAGTTACACTGATATCCTATTTTTTCTCCAATAAGCTGGAGGCAGTGTACATGGTTTTCTTCCCCACTATTTTATCCATGCAACAACTCTTTGAGATATGATGAGCTGAGAGAAGAGACTCGGGCCTGTTACAGACTGCCAAAATAAAGCTGCTTCGGGTCTCTTTGGAGGTATGCTGTTTAAATGACGCATGCATCCTAAGAATCTGGAAGCTTCACCAAAGCTGCACTCCAGTGCTTAGGAATGGAGTGTGGCTTTGGTGCAACCTCCGGACTCTTAGGACCATGCATCATTTAAATAGCATACTTCCAAAGAGACCCGAAGCAGCTTTATTTTGGCAGTCTGTAACAGGCCTCAGTGTGGTATAATGGTTTAGAGCGTTGGAATATGACTCTGGAGAGCAGGGTTCAAATCCCCACTTGGCCATGGAAACCTACAAGTCACATTCTCTCAGCCTCAGAGGAAGACAAAGCAACCCCCCTCTGAACAAATCTTGCCAAGAAAACCCTGTGATAGGCTCATTATAGGGTCACCATAAGACAGAAACAACATACAACAACAGGCTGAGAGTGACTGGTCCAAGATGACCTGGTAAGTTTTGTGGTTCAGTAGGGACTACGGTTAGGATCACCCTAATCATCTGAAATTTAACCAATCACAAGATTTTACAGCAGCAATATTTAATGAACTTGCAGCCTTACCTTTCATAATATTCAGATCCCTCCTCCAAACCAGGAAGTATCCCAGTTAACAACCCTTGCAGGCCTGGTTTCAGTGTTTTGCCCAAAGGAAGATAATAAGCTTCATACAGGCTGAGTAACGCTGGTTTGACAGACATAGCAGCATTGGCAAGAAGTGGAAATAACCCAGAACTGTAAAAACAAACAACAACCACAGATACAAGAGAGCAATAGGGCAGTTGCATGAGGCTGGACAGCTTTACACATACCATTTTTACCACCTGGCAATAACTATTAATGCACAGAGCAGCTGCCCATTTTATACATACTCAAGTTTAAAAGCAGAACAAAACCAGGTGCTATATCTGCATCTTTGCAACATATTCTGAGCAGCTTGAGGGGAGAGTACTTATTCTCAAATGTCAAGCATTTCAGTTATTGACTGCATGTGAAATGGCAATTGTTATAATTAGACAGCTTTATTATCAGAGATACAGTAGCCCTCCTTAAAGAAGCTTACTGCCTTAAAGAAGCTTACTTATAGAAGTTCTACAGGACAAGGGTCAAAGAGTCACTGGCTGTTATACTGGAATATCGCTATACATTCACTGTGTCAAATTCCATTTTTAAAAGGTATTTGCTAACTAAAATAAAATCAGAACATAATATGTGACTCACATGCTACAAGCTTAGTCACAATGAAACAATCCCTGACTGTCAACAGAATTAAGACATTATGATTACAGCAGTTAAAGGAGATAATAAAGACTGGGCTGGATATGGAGGGGAGGGGAGGGTCACTTCCAGAATCAGAAGTTTTTTCCCCCAACACAGCACAAATAGTTAAAGGAGAGAAAAAAAGACTGAAAAACAGTAGCACACTTCTGTCAGCTGAGGAGCCTTATAAACTCTCCCATGTCTCAAGAAGCATGATAACCAAAGACGGAAGCCCATGCTAGTGCAACAAAACGTTCTCCTCAGTGTCACTTGCAAACTAGTTTTTTGGGGGGTGCTCCCAATCCTCTGGACCAAGATCTGAAGGTACATCTCCTCCTCCCCTGCCTTCTATTGGCCGAAGCTGTCCTGCTGACAGAAGTCCCTACTGGAGAGGCCACAGTTCTCTGCTGTGAAAATTTCCTTCTAGTTCTTCCACAACAGTTTACAGAACACCACTGGCAAAATTTATTCTGTTGGCAGACCTCTTGATACAAGTTCTCAAGGCTACCACAATTTCCTATGAAATCCAACCTAACAAAGATGTGTCACATTTAGTGACATATAATACTGTCCAGTGTGTGGACAGTGAAGGATGCAAATATAAAATTATAACAATGGGTTGGTGCTAGACTTGTTTGTCATGAAAGGGTTCCGTCCATCTGCAGAGGCTGAGGCAGGTCGTTCTTTACTGTCTCCCCTTTCTTCCTGGAGTCTCTATGCCACCTCCTACACCTACAGTGTCCCAGAAGGAGCTTTTCAGAGGATGCTGGGGAGCAGGAGGAATTCTCAAAAATAGTCTCCACCCACCTTTTCTTCCAAAAGTAGCACCTCATTTGAGTTTTTCTGACAGATTGTATGAATATTAGCCATTACACTTATGTTTATAAGAGATGAAAGCTGCACATTCATTCATTAAAGAGAAATTTCCAGCCCAGTTAAAACACTTTATACAAGCCTTCTTTGCTAATTCCCCTAACCAATTGCTTAAGGCAGTCAGTCACTTAAGAATTTTCATGCCACAGTCATCTCAGAATTTTCCTTTTATTATAAAGAGCATGTTCATGTGTGCACAGATGCACATACGTGTACACACTTGTTAATTCTCAAAATAAATTGTGACTCTATTTATGTGGTGTATTCTCTATTCATTCTTTCGAAGTGCTAACTTTATTTATGCAGGTTGAATATCCCTTATCCGAAACTCTGAAATCTGAAATGCTCCAAAAGCCAAAACTTTTCTCACAGGTAGCTGACACTGACACCTGTGTTTTCTGATGGGTCAGTGTATACAAACTCTGTTTCATGCCCAAAATTACTAAAAATATAGTATAAAAATACCTTCAGGCTCTGTTTGCAAAGTGTATTTGAACCATAAATGAATTTCACATTTAGACATGGGTCCCCCTCCAAGAGATCTCATTATGTATATGTAAATATTCCAGAATCCCTCCAAAAACCAAAATACTTCTGGTCTCAAGCATTTTGCATAAGGGACACTCAACCTGTATTACTAAAGAAGAAAGCACCACTACCCAGCCACTAAAAAAAGACTAATCAATTTAATACCAGAAAAGGTCACTGCTGATGAATATAAAGGGAAATCAAATAGTTTAAGTATGGATCTTTTCCACTCTTCTTTCCTCATGCAAACGTCAAGAGGAGATGATTCAAACAGCAAGTTGTAGAGGAAGATGCTAGCACTAAAGCTTATTGCTGGATTATGACAAAAATGTTGAGAAACACCCAGTATTAATGGATGTGTAACAAAGTACATACTACTATGCACCTCTGGTCTCTTGTTTACCTCTTTGTGGCAATTTTCTACATTTATTTTTTTTAAACTTTATTTTTATATATACATAACAGAGTATAACAAACCCCACTTCTATATACACAAAAAAGAAACAATAGGATTATCTTCCATAAATCATACCATCTTCCTTATCACATTCAAAACGTTATATATCTTGTGTGTATGTGTATGTCTCTCTCTCTCTGTGTGTGTGTGTGTGTGTGTGTGTGTGTGTATATATATATATATATCCATACATCCATCTATCATATATTTATGTATCATAATCCTTGTTATACTATACTTAGTTTACTTCCTAAAGTCGTCCCAATAGCTAGTCCTATCAATTATATCAGCTCCTTGTCTTATTCTCCATCCTAAAAAAACGAAACAATACTGTAAATTTGTCTGCTAACCATTCATGAATGTTTTCATGCAAGTATCTTGGTGTCAAGAAACTTTAATTATTTCTGTCTCTGCTTGACCCATATCTGAGTGCATACGTGAATTATAGGTGACCACTCTTCTTCCGTTTGTTTAACATCTTTATTATTCAAAAGAGCTGTCAATTTGTCCATTTCTTTCATATCTAATACTAATACATCTCTAATACATCTCTAAACTTGGTATGTCTTTGTTCTTTCAATTCTGTGCTATTATCAGTCTCGCAGCTGTTATTAAGTATAAAAGCATATGCCAATGCTTTCTTTCAGTTTGTAGTGGAATTTTGTTTAACATATTCAGGAGGTAGATTTCTAGCCTAAGTTGGTATTTTATATGAAATATATTTTCAATAAACCTATGTATTTGTTTCCTTTTTTTTTATTTTCGTACACTGCCACCATGCATGGATCCACGACCCTATTGCTGACTAGTATTTCCAGTTAAGGACATTAGCCTGATAAAATATAGATTCAAATCCGGAAGCCCTGTTCCTCCTCCTTTCGTCTGTCTAATTAAGATTTTCCATTTAATATGTGGTCTCTTCTGATTCCATTTGAATTCTTTAATGTCTTTCTGCCATAATTTAAAAGACCCATCAGTGTTCAAAATTGGTATGTCTGGAATAGAAAATTCATTTTTGGCAATACCATCATTTTGGTTACTTCAATCCTTCCCAAAGGGACAAATTTTAATTTACTCCATCTGTTTAAATCTTTTTTGATTTCCTTCCATTTATTTACATAATTATTGTCATATAATTCTGTACTTTTATTTGATATCCAAATTCTCAGATATCTCACCTTCTTTGAAACTTTACAGCTCGTTAATTCCATGAGTTGTTCTACTTCATTCTTACTTAAGTTTTTTGTTATCATTACCGTTTTAGCTCTGTTAATTTTGAATCCCGATATTTTTCCAAACTCTTCTATAATTTTCAGAAGCTTTTCTGTTTGTCACATCGGATCTTCTAATATAACCACTAAGTCATCTGCAAAAGCCTTCAGTTTATATTCCAGACCTCTCAATTTAGTTCCTTTTATCTCTTTTTCTTCCCGATTTTTATTATTTAAGATCTCTAATATAACAATCAAAAAATTAAGGAGAGAGGGGATAGCCTTGTCTTGTTTCTTTCCTAATTTCAATTTTTTTCTGATTTTTCCACATTAATTATCAATTGAGCTTCTTGTGTCTTGTATATTTTTTTGATCCAGGCCAAAAAGTTTTCACCCACTCCCATTCTTTTCAGCATTTTGAATAAACATTCCCAATTCACATTGTTGAATACCTTTTCTGCGTCTGCAAAAATCAAAGCTAATTTTCTTTAATTATTACATTTGTAGTACTCTATAACATCCAGGATTGTTCTTAAGTTATCCTTCATTTGATGGGATGGGAGAAATCCAGCTTGATCTTTATTGATATATTCTTTTAGTACTTTCTTAAATCTTTCTGCTAATATTAAAGTAAGGATCTTGTAGTCTGTGTTGAGTAAAGAAATAAGTCTGTAATTGGTCATATATTTAGGATCTTTCTCTTCTTTTGGGATTAGAACTATATTTGTATTCTTCCAGGAATCGGGTATCCCTATCGTTTTAATTTCATTCAGTGTTCTCTGCAAGGGAATCTTCATTTCTTCTTTAAACTTTATTGCAATTTTCTACATTTACAAGAGGGTAAAGTGATAGTTTTTTGTGGGTTTTTCGGGCTATGTGGCCATGTTCTAGAAGAGTTTATTCCTGATATTTCAATTACCTAATCTGTGGTTATAGCATCTTCAGAGAAACATCAGGAATAAACTCTTCTAGAACATGGCCACATAGCCGAAAAACCCACAAAATCTATGGATGCTGGCCATGAAAGCCTTAGACTTCACAATAAACTTATAGTTTTGTATCTATTCTAGGCAAACAGAACCCAGCTTAAATTTGGTCTCCTGTACCAAATACAAAAGCTGTTTTTAATGCCAAACATGTCTCCATCTAGATGGATTTTGAAAGAGGCAAATCTGGGACCTTTCCTTTTACTCTTAATAGGGACAGTTCCCATTACTAAACTTATCCTTGCCATCACACTCAGACAAGCTCACACACTTCTGTACAAGACATGCTCCTAACAAAAACCAGAGACCCTTTCAGACTTCACAATAATAGTGCTACTATTCCACTTTGACTGTCTTTACAACACTCTACACACAGCTATCTGAAAACACCACCACAAACAAAACAGTAATTGCAACATGATACAAGAAGACTTCAGGCATATAAACATGAGTCACCATAATTGTATTAAGGAATTTAACATTTTTAAAAAGTCCATGGAACTTTAAGTAGAATGAATAGCTTTAATTCTTTTTTTTTTTCTTTTCCCTTTTTGGTGGGAGGCTCATCTCCCATTTTGTCTTGGAGATAAAAAAAGTTGAGCATAACTGTCAACACAGTGACTGGCTACGCCAGATCTGCTCAATATTTCAAAAACTTCACATATTAAGTTGCCCTCTTCTACACATGTTGCATGGGAAATATTTCATCACATTTGTAAAAAAATGTTAAAGATATTGTTAATTTGAGATTAAGGGAATTTAATACTTGGAGATTACCTGTAAAGGAAAAGATCTTTGGCCAGGCGCTTGGGACCAATGATTTTGAAGATAATTTCATATGTTTCAAGTGCTTTCCGGTGTACTCCACCTGGCAAGGCAGGATGAAGACATTGTGCAAGACGTTTTCCGATGGTCAGCTTTTTTGGTACTACTTGGTACTTTGCATTGTTTTGCAGAACCTGACAGGAAACATTGCAATATATTTTTAAAACTTTAACAACTAGCAAATTATTCTAAATGCATTCTGCTAAACAAACCATTGCAATGAATTAGAAGCAAACCATTCTTGTTGTTGGCCAAGTCTCTTAATCTGGGGAACTAACTTTTTCATAACTTCTTTTATTTTTTGTACTGCATAAAATGAACTCACACCAAGCCAAATAACCAACAACAACAATGCATATCTAGCTCTTCCGGTGCAACTCTATGGTCAACTTTAACTAAAAGTTGCAATGAAAGACTTAGAGATTCCTAGAGAAAATATTCTACTAGACATTTGTAGCTCCTCCAGTGCAGTTCTATAGTCAGTGTCTGTCGGACGTTGACCACAGAGTTGCACTGGAAGATCTAGAGATTCCTAGAGAGGTGTCCTCTCAGGTAAAAAAATTGTGTTTTTGTTATTTGCACTTTTTCCATATTCACAGAGATCTTGTGTCCCTAACCCTAGCGAATATGGAGGGACAAGCGTACTGTATATGTAATGTGAAAATATGTGAAACTTCAAAGCATATATATTATACAGGCACATCAGCCAGGAAGCCAGAATTAACTTCAATTACCTAATGAGTGTTGCTTTTTATGTATGAAAAGGGTTGGGCGGAAAGCTTGTTTTCCGTTCACAGGAACAGGAGGAAAGCCCACATATGCCCTATATAAGCTATTCATGCTTTCCTTTCATAATTGTTAAGGCAGATTTTATCTGGGGAGTAGGCTAGGAAAAAACATTTAACAGAAAACAATGACAACTCAATGTATGGACTCCCACAACATTAAGAATGAGAAATGTCTGGCCCTTTCATTTTTTTCAACTCAGGCCTTGCCGGCATTGCAGAAATAAAGCAGTTTGACACCATTTTAACTCCCACGTCTCAAAGCTATGGAATTTTGGAATTGGTAGTTTTGTGAGATTTTCTAACCTTTTCTGTCAGAGAGCTCCGATATTCCCATCAAACTACAAATTCCATAATTCCATAGCATTGAACCATGCAGTTAAACTGGTGCCAAACTGCATTATTTCTGCAGTGCAGATGCAGCCTCTCTCTCCAGTTTTCTGTAAAAACAAAAAATCAAAAGAAAAATCTAGATTATGATTCATTATAATCTTCCCAATTCTTCTAAATGGACCTCCGCCATACCTTGTTCAGTTTTCCAAGTGAAGAGATTAAATCAGCCCATTCACTGGAGTACTCAAAGCTTTTCAGAGCCTTGTCAACAGCTGCTACATAGTTCCTGTACTTGGAATCACCCAGTAGCTCCAGCTCCTCTGCATTCATCCTCCCGCAGAGTCCCACTAGAGACCAGCTTGAAATTCATGTAAAGTCGTTAGCTGAAAGAGACAAAAGCAAATGTTCACATGTTCCTTCTAATCATAGCATTTATCTATTGGATTCAGAGCACCAACAAAAGCACAACCATGTTAAAAACAATCACCATTAAGTCTGTGACACCACTGGCTTGACCAGGGAATATCCTTCCTTTCTATCAGCCCCCATGCCAAAGACTACTCCATTCCAGGTGGTCTGCTGGCCCTCAGGACAATCCTTTAGGGGGCATTCCAGAGCAATGAGGAAGCAGGAAAGTCAATATCCACAGCCCTCCCGCTTCTACCACTTGTACTTCTCTGGGTACAAGCCAACATCAAATTATTATTTCTTTGTAGAAAGCTTGGAATTATGAAATAACTGTTAAACTGTATATTCCAATAATGGGGGAGCAGTCATTCATTTTATAAAGTTCTAGGTGAGACAAAGAGGTTACACAAGTAAAGTTTGGATTAAGATTTCCAAAACCTCCCAGACCCAAAGAGCCATGTTGGCTAGGTAGTTTTGAGAGATATAGCCCCCAAAAGGGTATTGTTCCAAACTCTCAGAGCCCTGGGATGTTTGTTCCCACTGCACCACCAATAATCCAGTCTTGGATCATAGTTTATGTAAACCCTCAACAACAACAACAATGAGCTGCTCAAGGGAAATGTGTTCTCACATGACCATCAAGTCATCAAATCTTGTATTTCCCAAATCACTGAGAGCAATTTATTTCAAACTGACAAAACATGTTACATGTTCCCAAATGTTCTCCTCCTCCATTCCCAAAATAATCATCACAATTTCTGTTCAGGGTATCACTTGTTCTGCATCACGAGTAGGCATCAAACAGCCTTCTAGAAGTTGCTGGATCCCAATACAAATGGCTATGTTGGTTGGACTGCTGGGAGATGCAGTTCAATAATCTCTGGAGGGTCACAGGAATTCTGTTCTTTTCCTACATACCACTATTAAGTGACCCATACTAACTAGGAGCAGCATTTACAAATAATGGTTTAGGTCTAAGGCAGGGAACAGCTCTAGCTTCCCCACTGCAGCCACTATGCCCTGAAAATGTTAGGATATAGAAATATACATTTTCCAACATCAGTGAAAATGGGTCTCTCAACATAAGAAATCATGGCAAGGGGGAACTATATCAATCATTGCAAGATTTTGCATCCCTGTGCAAGCAGTAAAAAGCCACAATACCTTTCATCACCAAGAGCAATAGGAAAACGCATTACCTTCAGTAAAAAAAAAAAAGTATTTTGTACAAAAAAATGAACTGTGCAAAAGTTTCACCAAGAATTGCGAAAAATCATCAAAAGCTCACTCAGAAGAGAGAACAAGTTGTAAAACTTTTATTCTTGTTAATTAAGATTTACACTGTGGCATGAGAAGAGTGTGCGACAACTGCAGAAATAGTATATTCCCTGAAATAGTAGCTTCCCCAAACGACAGATTGAGCATTACAACTGATGCCCCCTTACCACACACAGCTTGAGTAGATCTCAGCATTCAAAGTATCACTCTTTCTCATATGCAGTTACTGAGAGGTTAATTACCATCTGTGCACTTGGACTTTTTACTTATATATTCTCATTCTGCTTTTTAAGGCAGCTTTTCTTCAAGTATCTCTATTGAGTGAAGAATATGTGATGGCTACAAGCAAAAGGGTCTTTTCAGTTGTCGCTCCTCTCCAAAGAGATTCCATGGTGCCCATATTAATTTTATTTTCAGTGCCAAAGACCATTTTATTCTTGACAGACTGCTTAAATTATGTTGTGGCTCTTACTACTGTTATCACTCTTTTAGGCACTGTGAATTTTTATAACCTCTGCCTCATATTTAATAGGTTATGCTCTTAACCGGCGTTCTTTGTGTGCTCTATTTCATTGTCTTTTATAGTAATATGATTTTAAAGCTTTTATTCTCTTTTTTACTGTAAGCATAATTTAAAACGGTGCAGCCTATAAATATTATGCATACATAAATATACAAAACAAAGTTAAGAATTAGAGGATTAAAGGAAAAACAGGGTGAAGACCTAGCTGAAAGAATCATCCCCCCTCTGGCTGAGTTCATTAACTGGTTACCAGAACAACTCGATCTAGAAATAGATAAGATCTATAGAGTTAACTCTTGGATTGCCACGAATAAAAATTTACCGCGGGACATTTTAATTCATTTCGTAAGGGAAAGAGTCCGGGATCTGTGCATTGAGACAAATTATAAGAAAAATTTTTATTTAGAAGACCAAGAACTCCAGATATTTAAGGACTTACCAATTCAATTATTGAGGAAAAGGAAACCCTACTCAGATCTACCCTTCTACCTAAGACAAAGCAATATAAAATATAAATGGGCTAGAACAGAAGGAGTGGATTTTTCCATAGGACTCCAAAACTACCAAATTGACTCCCCCCAAAAAGCTAAAGAGTTTCTGGAAACTTATCTGAGAAAAAATGAAAGAAAAAGATCTGAAGATAAAGACCTGAATGTAGAAGGGGTCAGTAGAGGTGATTCTGGGAAAGATCAAAAAAGATATATAAAACTAGCTAGAGAAAACACAGGTAAAAGGGCAAAGAAAAAAACCCCTAAGGAACAAAACGAGTCTGAGGAATCTGAAGAAGGGGAATTAGAGGAGGATTCTGAGGAGTCAGGATCAGAATTAGAGGATTACCCATTACGAAATACAAAAGAAAGGGTTAAAAATAGGACAACGGAAAAAAGCTAAGGAGAAAAAAGGGAAAGAGATAAAATTCTATCTGGAAAAGTAAGAGTTAATTTTATAAAGAAATTTTATTTAATTTCGTTTGGTGTAAAATGTCCTGTAAATTGATATCATGGAATGTGAATGGTTTAAATTCAAAATTTAAAAGAAGTAAAATTTTCCATTTTTTGTACAAACTTAAAGAGGACTTTGTCTGTTTACAAGAAACACATATTCAAAAAAAAGATATAAGACTTTTAGAAAAACCTAAATTAGGAAAAGTATTTGTTGCTGCCAGTGAAAAACATAAGAAAAAGGGGGTGGTGACTTATGTAAAAAATGCAAAATCGGCAAAAGAGTTATTTGCAGATAAAGATGGTCACTACTTAGCTGTAGAAGTTGAAATTCAAAATGAAAAAGTTATGTTATTAAATGTATATAGCCCACTAGATCATAAGTCTAAATTCTACAAAAAACTACATTAAAAAATCCTAGAGTATAATTATCTAAAAGTAATAATTGCAGGAGACTGGAACGGGGTCATAAACCCATTAGTAGATAGATCATCCCATAAGAGGAAAAAATATCAAGGGAAACTCCCACAAAGTGCAATGGAACTTATAAAAGACTTAAACTTAATAGATATCTGGCGAACATTACACTGGAAGGATACGGATTTCACCTTTTTTTCAAACAGATATAAATCTTGGTCAAGGATCGATTTCATTTTACTTTCTAAGATAATGTGTAAAGAAATACAAAAAATTGAAATACTACCTAGATTACATTCAGATCACTGTCCGGTGGAATTAACTTTCAATAAAGTTAGAAGGGAGTATTCATGGAAATTAAAGGAATATTTATTGTCAGACAAAGATATAGTCTTCAAATTAAAACAACAATTAAAATATTATTTCCAAGAAAATATGTCAGACAAATTGAAAATGCGTACTATTTGGGATGCGAGTAAAGCGGTGGCAAGGGGTTTATTCATCCAACAGGAAATTAGGGGAAAAAGGGATAGGGGAAAAATAGAGAGAGAGATCTGACAGAGAAACTTAAAAAAAATGAAAAAGATATTTAAAAATCCCCAAAACAGAGAATTAACTCTGGAAGGTAAAAGATTAAAATATCAATTAACCCAAAATTCTACAAAGGAACTACTAAATAAAATTAAATATATAAAACACTATTATTTTGAAAATGCGAAAAAAACTGGGAGATGGCTTGCAAGAAGAATTAAGGAAGACAGAGAAAAAAATTTAATAGTAAAGCTAACATTCAACAAGAAAGAAGTAATACATCAAAAAGACTTAAAAGACGTGGTAGCAGAGTATTTTGAGAAGCAATTTCAAGACTAAAGAGGAAAAGAGCAGCCGTCAACAAAACATTCTAGAATTTTTGAGGAAAGATACGATCCCCACAATCTCGGATAAAGCTAAAAAAGGTTTGAATGCAAAAATTACTATAGAAGAAGTCGATAAAGCAATCAATAACCCAAAAGACAATAAAGCCCCAGGACCAGATGGTCTCTCTGCAAAATACTATAAAGTATTTAAAGAAATACTTTTGAACCCGCTATTTAAAACATTCCAAGAAATTGACTCTGGCAAATATCCCATATCTTGGGAAAATTCATTAACTACTTTGGTATTAAAAGAAGGCAAAGATCCATCCCTATTGAGTAGCTATCGCCCTATTGCTCTTCTAAACCAGGATTATAAAATCTATGCTTCAATTTTAGCTGAGCGTTTGAAAAAAGTATTAACTGAATGGATAAACAAAGATCAAGCAGGTTTTTTACCTGGTAGATACTTAAAAAAATAACATCAGAATGGTGTTGGGCATCCTGGACTTCTGTGAACAAAATACCAACCAAAGAGTAGGCATGGCCTTCTTAGATCTTGAAAAGGCCTTTGATATGGTAAAATGGGATTTTATGAAAGAAGTACTGAAGGCAAGTGGAATTCAAGGAAGTTACTTGAACCGAATTAACATGATTTATAATAAACAGAACTCCCAGATAATCGTAAACGGAGAGAGAACAAGGCCATG